>NC_048222.1:52470720-52475646 GCF_002007445.2 Ailuropoda melanoleuca | reverse complement strand
GGGGGCTGTCCTTTTCTAAGCATTGGTTTTCTCATCTGTAAAAGACTTTGATGCCCATGAAGACTCAGTTCTCAGACTCAGAAATTCTATAAAATCTACATGATGCAGGCTCTCTAGTGTTGACTCTATTTGAAAGGAAGCTACAGAATTAGTTGATTCTGGTTTGCTTCTCCCCAGACTAGAGGTTTATAAATATCAATTCCTGCCTGAGAAACTGAAGAAACAGTGTTAATCCTTGTAGGACTTCAACAAAATTTGTCAACTTGTTTTCCTTCACATAACCTGGCATATTCCATGAAACTGCATATTTTGTGTACAGCCCCGTATTTGTGGTCATAAATATTTGCTGCTACTTTGATAATGTTGAAGTGCTGTCATTTCGTTACAAGAGAGAAATGGTATTCCGGTACTTAGCTGCTCACTTTATTTGCGTCAGGACAATTTTTTTGAGAGCTTTTAAAATTAAAGTGTATGTGCATTCTCAGTCATTTGAGTGAATTTGTTCTCTCTCCTTTTGGCTGTCTTCCCTTCTGGATGGGCACCCTTGTAAGAACGTGCTAGAAGGGGATTGCAGGGCTCTCTCATGGCTGAAGGGACAAACTTAACTAGGAAAACGCTTTCCTTTTTAATTTCAGAGAAGTTTGATTGACAGGAGGCCAGATATGTAGATTAACTTCCATTATGTAAAAATTAAAATTTAATTCTTCTAGCTTCTTGGAATGTAACTGGTGGGATTAGCAGATCATGCTAAATACACAGTAAATCATCACAATGTTACTGGGCAGCAGGTGAAGAACATCTTTTTTTTTTTTTTTTAAATAAGACGTAAATAAAACTCGATAAATAAATACAAAAAATTCAGTAAATGCATACATCAGTTGCTGTTTTCCTGTATTTAGCCTTGATGAGGGGCAGTCTTCTGATCCTCAGTCTACTTTTTGTTCTGGTGAACTGATTTCTTTAGCGGCCCCTTATACCTCATTAAGGGGATTTACATTCTATGTCTCACCAAAGTGAGGAGATTCAACCCTTCTAGTTTCCCCCAAACTGCTTCTTCCTGATTTCTTGTCTCCCAGGCTCAAATCTTAAGTCTTTTGCACTGCCTCGTTCTTCCTCGTGACCCGTAGCCAATTACCGAATCTTGTTTTCTCTTGGATACGTCATTTCCAGCCATGCCTTCTTTCCTCCTCCTGTTGAACCACCTTAGTTCAGGTTGTCTCTTTATGAGTAAAACACTACTTCAGTCCTTCAGTTGTTCTCTCTTCATGAGCCTCTCCTCGGAGCGTCTGTTCTGCACACTATTGACAGATTCATTGTCCTAAAAAAATGCCTTGATCATGGCACATGTCAATCTCTGTTCAAAACCTTTCAAGGACACCACATTGTATATAAAATCCGAAACTACTTAGGGTGGAAAAGAAAAAACAGCCAGATTCCAGGCTGCTTTTCCAGCTTTGCTTTCTTCCAGTTTCTTACCATGTCTCTGATTCTAATTAAACAGAACGCTCAGTTTCCAAATACTGAAATTTTAGACAATTCTATAGTACTGAATTATTTGCAGAATTCATTTGCTAATGAATCATATACTTTCTTATGAGATTTCTCTTTTGGTCTCAACCTATAGTTTAGACACTTAGTATTCTACATAATGTGAAAAAAAAAGGTTTTAGCAGTACTATAAACCAATTAAGTACATGATCTGAGTAAACTTTGGCAAGTTACTCAAAATTTCTGCATCTTAACTTCCCAATCGTAAAATAATGGCACCGTAAAGAGCATTGCTTCAAAGAGTTTTTAAGAAAAATTAAATAAAATGATATAAAGTGCCTAAAGAATACTAGCTGTCATTAATCATGGTTATGTTCATATACCTCACTACTTTATGTATAGAAGGTGAGCGCTCAGTAAATCTCTTTACTTTTCTATTTAATGTGAACTCTATAATATTATTAGTTATTAGAGGAAAGACTAGTAAGGGAAGGAGAGAGACTAGTATACAAAGTAAGAAATAACAAAAAGAAAAAATGTCAGAAGGAAAAACATAAGCCTCTCCTGTGACCTGAGACAGTAATTACCTTTAGAACAAATTGAAATAGCTTTGAACACGCTATTTTTGATGAAATAAAAGGCCCTGAAAATCCAAAATTCTTATGTGTGTTTTTCGTAGAATTATGAAACAGCAAATCTTAATGACTTTCGGTATTACAGCCGATAGGGGTTTCGTGAAGAGTCTACCACAGCAAAATGCTTCTGCGAACAAGCGGAGAGATTTGAGTATGACCAGTGACCCCTGATTTATTCTCATTCTTCAAGAGGCCCTCAATAGCTCTACAACAAATGTCAGGATCTATGTAGCTCATGAACAGAACCACTAAAAAGCAGAAGTGTAGCTTCAAGAGTGGTGGAAAAGGAATAATTAATAACAGGGGAAATGCCTGCCTGACTTTACCTAGGTCAGAACCATGTTACATTATAGATCCATGTCAATCTGGTCTGGTGTATGTCTTCCTGTTCTTTGGTGTTTGTAGTAACAATTCCTCCCCCATTAGCTCCGGGTCCCATATCCTCCCTCCCTTTGATCTAAATCTTCCCTGATAATCTAGAATGTGGTCTGTCGCTCCCCTACTTATTACTGCAGCACATCCAACTTGTGTCCACTTTATTGGTTTTTATCACCCTGGTTCCTGCTTTGTGGTCCTAGTTTCCAAAGGATTCAGCAATAGCCACGATTATGGAATGAAATCCAGGGAATTTCCAAAGGTGTTTTTTAGTTTTCGAAAGGAATTCTTAGAGCATCTGTTAATTCTGATATAGGAGGCAATATGGTTAATTATAGACAGGTGCTTTCATTTGCAACATTTCATTTTGGAGGAAAATTTCCCAGAAAAGAGTGAATGAGGCATCTGAGCAAAAATTTTCCTTCATTCTTTGGTTGAGCTTGAAATCTTTAAATTTCTCAGTAATGATGGTAAGCGAAGAAGCTGCCTATTAGAGGCAAAGTAGGGTGAATGCTAGAACCTATTGAAAGAAAATTTGAGCCTAACTTTTTAAGTGTTCTTTGTGAGTTTCAGTGTTCCTTGTTAACTTTCTCTTAATGTACTTGACACTATAAGCCTTGGTGAATTTCTCTTAGTTGGTTCCAGTTGTCTGCACTTCAGATACTATTTGCTGATTGTTTGAAAGATACTGAAAGATATTATTTGCTGATTGCTGTGTTTTGAATATAGAGCTTTCTTCCATGAGAATGAAGATGTTTCTTAGAATGCAGAAAATTTGAAAAAGTTCACAAGATGTGAAACATTTCAAATGTCAAATTAGAATTATAAAATTCTAGATAGAGTTTTTTTTAAAAATTACAGGAGCACCAAGAAGATACAAATCATAGTAGTTACAGTTTCTGGATGTCTGTTTTTCAACTATTTCTCAGTTAATCCATGTGTTGTCTCCATTTTTATTGTGAATTCAGTCTCTTAGTTTGGTTTTTTGAAACTCATAGAAGACAATTTACTGTACTACTTAATACCGGTTGGAAATGGACCAAAAGAGAAAACCTGTTCATATTTTTATGCAAAGAAATGTGTTACTCTATGTCTGTAAATATTAATGATTGTGAAAGCCAATTTGAAATCTCATGAAAAGATACTGTAAATTCCTATTTATGAGGAATTCAGACATTAGTGAACAATTAACTAATTTGTACCAGTAACTTTGGAACAAGAATAAATGCGATAGATATTTGTAGGTGATGATACTACTCAAAGATTAAGATGTTATCTTGTGTCTGTAATACTGTACAATGATATGTATTCATTATGACGGCTTGGAAGATTTCCAAGGCTTCCCCTTAGCACTTTTCACATTATAAAATATTAAGTTATGTTTTAGCATAATTGGTCTTTATTTAATACTTTCTAATTATTCGGTAAGTAGATATTTTGGATAAATAGGCATTTCATATTTCGTTAAATAACACAATGTTGATGAGAGGTGGCTGGGTAATTAGAATTCTAATTTGTTTTGAGATATAGTAGAAATAACCTTTGGAAAGTGAGTTAACTCTTATATGGATTATCAGTGTTAAGGGAAATATTCTGTACCAAGATCACAGACTGGCTCCTAAAAGGTCATATTGTAAGAGGAAAACAATTGGTCTAAAAAGGAACGAACGGAAAAGGAATTAATGTTATGCAAAATCCATCTCTCTTCCCAGAAAAGCAGCTCAAAGCCAGAATCCTACTGGAGGGAAACTTGAATATCAGCTCTATGCATGAAAGATAGTACATTTTAATTTCTGAATATTAGCAGGTTTATATTAATTTTATTTTGTTTAGTAGTGACTGAACTTCGTCTGACAGTCCTGAAGCCTCTGCAAATGGCTACATAAGGTGGGGCCAAAGTGTTACAAATAATAAGAGAAAATCAAGCTTAGATTTGAAACATGTCTGCAAAATTCATCTTTCAGAAATCCCAGCATGCCCAAATGACTGTGTTTCTATTTTCTGTTCTTGCTGTATGCCTTAGGCTGCCTGAGGGACATCTCCTGCACCTTTCTGACTGGGAGGTGTATATCCTGCTTCTTGAGCTGCTGCCTTTGTCCTAATTAGACAAGCTATAAAACATTTGGAGTCTAGGGGATTCCTTCTGGGTTAATTACAGAGCTGTAAGCAGCTTTTGCAAGAGAAGTGAAGCAAGTTCGGTTTTAGACAAGATGCATCTGTGTGTGGCTTTAATGTGTGGTTGCCTGTGCAGAGGCCAAAAGATTTGGCTTTCTTGATGCCTGTCTCCCTCACCCTCTAGTCTGGTCTTAACTGGTAGTGCCTGAACCTGTCTTCTTTTCTGTTCTTCATTAGATTGCCAGTTCTGTGAGAGCAAGACATGTGCCATTGTTCTCACTGCCTGACTGGTGGTATGCTTATGTATAATAGT
>NC_048222.1:52443569-52470620 GCF_002007445.2 Ailuropoda melanoleuca | reverse complement strand
CAGTTCTGTGAGAGCAAGACATGTGCCATTGTTCTCACTGCCTGACTGGTGGTATGCTTATGTATAATAGTTGAAGAGAAAAAAACCCTGGTGAATTAAAAAGATTCTGATGTATACAATATGGCAAATTCCTGTGTTTGACATTATGAATGACAAAATGTAATGCTTAAAAGAGTTTTTATTGATATTTTAAAGAAGAGGGGATGATACAGACTATGATTATTGGTCAGAGAGAATATTCCAGGCAGTGGCAATCCTTGAGGGGCATAAGGAAATAAAGTTGTGAGTGGAGAGAAGGGAAGCTGTTTTTGTTGATATTTAAGAAGCCTTTGGGGACTTGGCTAGGCTCTATAGAAAGAATGAGGAAATGAATTAAAAAAAGGACCTGCCATCAAAAGCTCTTACATCTATTGGGGGAGGGAAACACACAAATTATTATATAAGAAGTGGATTTAGGGGGGTGGCCAAAGTAGTGACTGTGAATGTGAATGTGGGCTAAATGGAAGGAGTGAATTATAATAATCCACATTGCAACAGTGATGGTCTAGGGAAGAGGAAATGGAAGTACATTCTCTTCAAGCAAAGAGGTAAAAGCATGTCTTGGGAGAGCAGAGACTATATGGTGAGGAGGAGGCCGTTGGTAGGTCTGAATTTTACAGGGTATGCATCAAGGAGTCACTTTTTGATAGAAATAATTGGAAGGAAAATACTATTATTTATTGACATTGCTTGTTTAAATAACTTTCTCTGTTTCTATTGATCTTACAAGAGTGCAGAAAGTATTGCTGTTTGCTCACCATTATATCCCCCAAACCTTGTATAAGTCACAACACCTACCTGGTGCTCGATAAATGTTGTTGGGTGAATGAACAAAATATTGATAAATCCATACTGTCAGTATTTTTTAAAGTTTGAAATTCAAATTCAAATGTATAGCTAGTTCGATTCCTCCTGAATATATCTCCCACTTCTTCATCTTCACTAGTAACCTATTCTGTGTAGATCACTGTGGAGGTACCAGGGTTAAACAGAACTGTCTTTCAAAGGTGAGGCTTATAGCCTTATTGGGGAGAGAAGACATAGAAACATAACGTGCTTGATGTAAATGAGAACATCACCGAGTAAATTGAACTGTTTCTGTAATGTCAGCATATGGTTCAATATTCTGGATGCTAAATAAATACATACCATCAAAATTGTGATCAGATATTTCTCACCTGAACACTGTGGCTCAATTTGCATTTATCAATGAAGGCAAGGTTATGTAACCTCAATTATAATCTTGGAAAGCTGTCAACAAATTCTGATTAATAAGTACTGCTTAACTGTTAAAAAAATATTAAGCCATTTCTCTTGCCTGTAATAGCAGCCCCATAGAAAATTTAGAGATAAAAATAGAAAAACACAAAGAAACAAAACATTAGTTCAAACAGTTCCTAAGGACACCAAGGCAGGACAAAGGCCTTAAATTAAAACTGTAATTCCTTATGCCATTAAATCTATAGATTTCTTCTCTGGCTAATATAGGGTCTTGTGTTTTCCTTCCTATGTCATATAGAACCTGTTTTGTTTTGTTTTGTTTTGTTTTCCTTTGCTATTACAAACAGTCAAATACAAACCAGAGGGAAGATTATTTCTGATTATGTGTTCAGGTATTTCTTAATTTTTTATACCATCTGTGTTTCCAGAATATCTGCAAGCTAATGTCAATGTTAAATTCTCTAGAGAACTGGCTTTTTATTTTCTGGAAAACTTGCTAAATACTTTTGTAAAGCAAGTATCACTCCATTAAGTTACCTATTTTTTGAATGTAAATTTGCTTATACTGATTCATAATTGAACTTTTTTTAAAGCAATGGACAACTGGTCATTCTGTCTTCCACAGTTAAAAAGACCTGTCCAAGGTTCTGACCTGTAACACTGCAGTAGCCCTGCATCTCAGTTGTGGCAGAGATCTCTGGCACTGTCATAATATGGAAATCAGAGGAAGAATTGGGCTGACAAGTCCAAGATTATATTCCCATTTCTTTCAGTGATCCTGTCTACTATCCCTAAGAGGATAATGAGGTAAGGGTTCCTTCAATAGGGGAGAACTCATAAAGGGAGAATAGGTCAGCTTGCCCAAAAGGTAAATGAGCCATGACAGCTATGAGTATCTGTTTCCTCACCTTAACCCAATTTGCCATCCTGGAGTGTGTGTGTGTGTGTGTGTGTGTATGTGTGCATGTGCATGTGTGTGTGTGTAGATTCTTCTCCCTACTAAAACACACCTGTTTTGTGCCTCATCCCTTTACTTATTTGGAACTCTTTAAATTATTCCAAACGTGCAGATAATTATCCCACGTATCTACAAGGTCATCTATGAAAGAGTGACCATAAATAAGGCATAAATGATTACAAAACTTTCAAGTGAATGCAGCAAATGATTAGGAAGCTTGAATGCGGAACAGTAGTGCAGGGGACTGTCTTGCTCTCTGCTGGCCAAAAAACTGGCGACACAATTCTGGCTTCAATTGGCTTACTCATATCTGTGTATAAAGGACATAGTCGAATCATACTTAAGTGTTATAGGATAAAAATTTTAAATCTTTTATTTCTTAAGAAGTTTGAGTAGCAGTAGATGCAAACATTCTTCCTACCTCATACTCCTTTCCAAATATTACACATTTTCTTTGCAGTTTCATTTATTGTGTAAGTGGATTTAATTTTTACTACTAGTACAGTTTGACCCATAAAGAATGAAAAAAAATAGTTTAAAGAAAAATAAACTAGATGTGTTATAAATAGGAGAAAAGTTTTTCTTTATTTGGTAAGATTTCAGGGCCAACAAGTTCTCACATTTGGAAATAAGAACAAAAATAACTCTATTTTTCTCCCCCCAGAATACTGATGTTTTAATGGGTACTCTAACATTCTTCCAAATATCCCAGAAAAGTAAATAAGTTAGGCTGCACCGGTATTAACATCTACAGTCATCAGGTTCTTTCCTGAAAGTTGTGGTAGGTAAGGTAAGACCTGAGTAATTGGACACTTGAGGCAGAGGAAGGAATCCTTAGGTGGAACAGAAAAGATGAACAGAGAGGAGGCCAGGTTGTTGGGAACAAAATTTATTTACTTCACGAGGATTGTAAGGATTAGGTATTTCTGTGCACCTCAGCTGCAAATCTCAGAGCAACTAGTTGAGACATCATTAGATGCTAGGAGACCTTTGATTTCAAAATGGAAGTTTGAACCTCGTGACCCCTTTCATCTGCTGTGCTCATCCTCCCAACCCTTCTGGGAACCACAGTGTGTTTTTTGTATCTATAAGTTTGGCTTTGTTTGTTCATTTGTTTTGGTTTTTAGATTCCACATAAAAGTGAAATAAAATAGTATTTGTCTTTCTGTCTGACCTATTTCACTTCGCATAATTCCCCCAAGGTCCATCCATGTGGTTGCATGGCAAGATTTCATTCTCTTCTTATGGCTGAGTCATAATGTACATACACACGTCTTTATTCACCCATTGATGGACACTTTCACTTAGCTTGTTTCCATGTCTTGGCTATTTTAAATAATGTGAATAAAGATAGGGGTACATATATATTTTTTAAATTAGAGATTTCTCTCTCTCTCTCTTTCTCTTTTGATAAGGACTCAGAAATGAGTATGTTGGACCACATGGTAGTTCTGTTAATTTTTTGAGTTTCCTCCATACTGTTTTCCGCAGTGGCTATACCAGTTTACATTCCCAACAACAGTGTGCCAGGGTCCTCTTTTTTTGCACATCCTCACCAGCATTTGTCATTTGTTGTCTTTTTGATGACAGCCATTCTAACAAGTTGTCTTTTTGATGATAGCCATTCTAAACAAGTGTGAGGTGATAATTCATTGTGGTTTTGATTTGCATTTCCTTGATGATTAGTGATATTGAACATCTTTTCATGTAACTATTGGCCATCTGTAGGTCTTCTTTGGAAAAAAGTCTGCCCCAGCCCTCTGCCCATTTTTTAAAAAATTAAATTGGTATTTTTTCTATAGAATTTTGTGAGTTTGGATATTATTCTTTTCTCAGATATAAGATTTTACTTATTTATTTGACAGAGAGACTGGGCAAGTGCACAAGGAGGGGGAGTGGGAGAGGGAGAAGCAGGCTCCCCGCCGAGCAGGGAGCCTAATGCAGCACCCTGGGATCATGACCTGAACTGAAGGCAGATGCTTAGCCAACTGAGCCACCCAGGTGCCCCTAGTTTCAATAGTTTATATGTGGCTGCCCAGTTTTCCCAGCACCATTTATTGAAGAGACTGTCCTTCTCCCACTGTATATTTTTGCCTTTTTTGTTGTAAACTAGTTGATCATATATGAGTGGGTTTATTTCTGGGATCTCTGTTCTGTTTCATTAATCTATGTATCTGATTTTATATTGTCTTGATTACTATTGCTTTGTAATATAGTTTAAATCAGAGATCATGATGCCTGAAGCTCTGTATTTTTATCAAGATTGCTTTGACTATTTGGGTCTTTGTGGTTCTATACAAATTTTAGGATAGTTCTATGAAAAATGCCATTGGAATTTTGATAGGGATTGCATTAAATCTGCAAATTTCTGTTAATAATATAGACATTTTAGTAATATTAATTATTCTAAACCATGAATATGGAATAGCTTTCTATTTATTTGTGTCATCTTCAATTTTTCATCAGTTACTTTTAGTTTTCAGGGTATAGGTCTTTTACATGTTTGGTTAAATTTATTCCTAGGTAGTTTATTCTTTTTGATGAAACTATAAATGAGATTGTTTTCTTAATTTCTCTTTCTAATAGGTTGTTGCTGGTGTATATATACACAAATGATTTTTGTATATTGATTCTGTACCCTGCTACTTTACTGAATTTATTTATTCTAACAGTTTGTGTTTGTGTGTGGCATCCTTAGAGTTTTATTTATATAAAATAATGTCATTCACAAAGTAACAATTTTATTTCTTCCTTTTCAATTTGGATGCTTTTTTTCCCTTGCCTAATTGCTCTGGCAAGGACTTCCAATACTATGTTGAATAAAAGTGGGGAAAGTGGGCATCCTTGTCTTGTTCCTGTTATCCTTGTTATTATGTTGAGGTATGTTCCGTCTACACTTTGTTGAGATTGTTACCATAAATGGATGTGGAATTTTGTCAAATGCTTTTTATACATCTACTGAGATGATCATATAATTTTTATCCTTCATTTTGTTAATATGGTATATATCACGTTGATCGATTTGTGGATGTTGATTCAGCCTTGAGTCCCTAGAATAAATCTCACTTGGTCATAGTATGTGATCCTTTTAATGTATTGTTGAATTCAGTTTGCTAATATTTAGTTGAGATTTTTGCATCTATGTTCATCAGGGATATAATCCTGTAATTTTTTGTGAGTGTATGATGTCCCTGTCTGCTTTTCGTATTAGAGTAATGCTGGCCTTGTAAAAGGAGTTTGAATGTGTTCCCTCCAATTTTTTGGAATTTTGAGATGGATAGATATTAAACTGTTTGATAGAATTCACCAGTAAAGCCTTTCAGTCTCCTTACTAGTAGTGGTCTATTCAAACTTTTTATTTCTTCCTGATTGTCTTAGAATATTATATGATTGTAAGAATTCATATATTTCCTCTAGGTTGTCCAATTTTTTGGCATATAATTGTTGATTGTCTCTTAAATGATCCTTTGCATTTCTGTGGTATCAGTTATAACTTCTCTTTCATTTCTGATTTTATTTTTTTGAACACTTTCTCTCTTTTTTTTTTTTCTTGGTGAGATGAGATAAAGGTTTGTTAATTTTGCTTATCTTTTCAAAGAACCAGCTCTTAGTTTTATTGATCTTTTCTATTGTGTCTTATTTTATTTATTTCTACTCTGATCTTCATTATTTCCTTCTACTAACTATGGCCTTTTTTTGGTTCTTATTTTTCTAGTTCCCTTAAGTGTAAAGTTAGATTGTTTATTTGAGATTTTTTTCTTTTCTTTTCTTTTCTTTTTTTTTTTTTTTTAGATAGGCCTGTGTTTTTATGACCTTCCCTTTTAGACCATTTTATATTGGTATATTGGTATGTTTTATTTCCATTTTCATTTGTCTCTAGGTATTTTTAAAAAAAATTTCCCTTTGATTTCTTTATTGACTCAATGGGTTGTCCAATAGCATGCTGTTTAACATCCACATATTTGTGATATTTCCAGTTTTCTTCCTGTAATTGATTTCAAACTTTGTACCTTTATGGCGAGGAAAGATGCTTGATATGATTTCAGTCTTCTTAAATTTATTGAAACTTGTTTTGTGTCTTAATATGTGATCTATCCTGGAGAATATTTCATGGGCCCTTGAGAAGAACATGTATTCTGCTGCTTTTGGAGGAAATCTGTACATATCTATTATGTCTCTCTCATCTAATATGTTGCTAAGGCCCATATTTCTTTAGTACTTTTTATCTGGATGATCTATCCATTGATGTAAGTGGGGGTGTTAAAGTCCCCTACTGTTACTGTATTGCTGTCAGTTTCTCTCTCTAGATCTGTTGATATTTTATTTTATATACTTAGGTGTTTTTATGTTGGGTGTTTTATGTTAGGTATTTTTATGCCATATATATTTACAAATGTGCATCTTCTTGTTGGTTTAATTTTTTTATAATTATGTAATGCCTAATGCCCATCTTTGTCTCTTACTACAGTCTTTGTTTTAAATACTATTTTGTCTAATGTGAGTATAACTACACCAGGTTTTTTTCATTTCTGTTGGCATGGAATATCTTTTAATATCCCTTCACTTTCAGTCTGTGTATGTCCTTCTATCTGAAGTGAGTCTCTGTAGGCAGCATATAAATGAGGTTTTTTTTTTTTAATCCATTTAGCCATTCTGTGTCTTTCCATTGGAGAATTTAGTCCATTTACACTTAAATAATAATTGAGAGGTGTGTACTTATTGTCATTGTGTTAATTGTTTTCTGGCTGTTTTTGTAATTTCTCTCTGTTCCTTTTGTCTTCTCTTAGTTTGATGATTTTCATTAGTATTATGTTTAGATTCCTTTCTCATTTTCTATTGTGAATCCACTATAGGTTTTTGCCTTGTGGTTACCTTGAGGTTCAAATATAACATCCTACATGTACAACAGTTGATTTTAAGTTGACTGCAACTTGAGTATGAACTCATTCCAAAACTCTCTATTTTTAATCCCTTCCCATGGCTTATGTTTTTGATGTCACATTCAATATCCTTTATTTTATGTATCCTTTAATTATTGTAGCTTTAGTTAATTTTATTACTTTTATCTTTTAACCTTCATATTAGCTTTATCGATGATAAACTTACTACCTTTACTCTAAATTTATCTTTACCAGTGAGATTTTTACTTTTGTATATTTTCTTGTCATTAATTAGTGTCATTTCTTTAGCTTAAAGAAGTCCCTTTAACACTTTTATTAAGGCCAGTTAATGTGATGAATTCCTTTACCTTTTGTCTGGAAAACTTTATTTCCCTTTTAATTCTGAATGATAATCTTGCTGAGTAGAGTATTCTTAGTTGGTAGGGCTTTTTTTTTTTTCCCCTTCCTCTTCAGCATTTTAAATATATTGTGCCTCTCTCTTCTAGCCTACAAAGTTTCTGCTGAAAATTCAGCTGATGGTCTTTTGGGCTTTCTTTGTGCATAACAAGACTTTTTTCCCTCTTGCAGTTTTTAATAATCTCTCCTCATCTTTAACTTTTGACATGTTAATTTTAATGTGTAATGTTCTGTGTCTCTGTTTTCTCTTATTTGCAGCTCTCTGGGCTTTCTGGATCTGGATGTCTATTTTATTCCCCAGATTAGGGAAGTTTTCAGCCAATATTTCTCCAAATAAGATTTCTACCCTTTTTGCTCTTTCTTCCTCTGGGAGCAATATAATGATAATGTTAGTCTATTTGGTGTTTTATAAGTTTCTTAAGCTATCTTCACTTTCTTTCATTCTTTTTTTTTTCTTTTTTCTGCTCTGATTGTGTGATTTCCACTGTGCCATCTTTAAGCTGACTTATCCTTTCTTCTCCTTCATCTAATCAACTATAGAACCCTTCTAGTGTGTTTTTTCAGTACAGTCATTATTCTTCAGCTCTGTGAATTCCGTTTGGTACCTTGTTGTATTTTGTATGTCTTTGTTGAAGGTTTTACTGTGTTCATCCATTCTGAACCCCAGTTTGGCAAGCATTTTTTTTTTATTACCAGTGCTTTGAATTTTTTAACAGGTAGATTACTTCTCTGTATTTCATTAAGATCTTTTTCTGAGGTTTTATCATTTTTGTTTGTTTAGAACATATACCTCTATTTCTTCAGTTTGCTTGGCTCTCTGTGTTGCTTTGTATTAGCAAAACAGCTACCTCAAGAATAATTTCTGATGTTCAGTACAATATACCTATATAGAGCCTTTTCAATAGAATAGTTACTATATTTATATTTAGTGTATTAAATAATATATTTAAATTTATATTCAGGCAGTTTAAATTCAAATTATTTTTCCTCTGATATAAGTATGTACTTTTTATATTTTGCAGATTGTGTGATATAGTGACATGAGGTGAAGGCTTTTGGTGTTTCATATCCTGTGTTCAAAATGTAGGCACTGCCACTTCTTGGAATTATGGTGTTAAGAATGGTGGTTAATTGTGCCATAGTTCTCTCCTAACTACAATAGGGATAGCATAATACTTTTTTTTTTTAAAAGACCTCTTAACTCCTAAATCTTTTTTTGTTTTTTAAAGATTTTATTTATTTATTTGACAGAGATAGAGACAGCCAGCGAGAGAGGGAACACAAGCAGGGGGTGGGAGAGGAAGAAGCAGGCTCATAGCAGAGGAGCCCGATGTGGGGCTCGATCCCAGAACGCTGGGATCACACCCTCAGCCGAAGGCAGACTCTNGCAGGGGGAGTGGGAGAGGAAGAAGCAGGCTCATAGCAGAGGAGCCCAATGTGGGGCTCGATCCCAGAACGCTGGGATCACGCCCTCAGCCAAAGGCAGACGCTTAACCGCTGTGCCACCCAGGCGCCCCAGTATAATACATTTTTTAGATGATTATTGTCATGATTAAATTAGATAATTAAAAAAAATATTCAGCATAGTGCTGGGACCCAGAGCTGGCAAATGTTAAATGGCAACTACTATAATTATTCTTTGTTACCCATTAGCTATCTCTGCTACTTATGATATATTGTGAAAATAAAGATAATATATTTTGTAGATGTGGAGTCACATAACCTAAAGGTCAAAACTAGGGCATTTTCAGGGATGGTATGGAAAAGGCTGTGAACTGGTGTTTCACAAATATTCCCTGCAGTTGAGGGCCATTCCCAGAAGTTGACTCAGGGGGCTAACTACCGTGGTCCTGAAGGTATCACATCCTGGCATCCATTATAGTCTGCTGTGCATGCCACTCAAATCCACTTGCTTCATATGGCAAGTTAACACCATCTGGAATAGCTGGCTTGTCTCTTTTTGCGAGGAAACTTATATTAAGGTTGTTGGAATAACTGGAGCACTTTATTTGCGGCTACTCTCAAGACCACAACACATTATCTCTACCTTCCATTATAGGTACTACCTTCCCATAGCTAGCACCTCTGCTTCTCTAGTCTAGGTGGTTTAACTGGTGGGATGACTCAGATTATAATCCCTAAAGGGTCTGAGCCCTTTGTCATTTTGCCATGCTTATCCATTTACCATAAAATCGGGCAGGGAGTAATGAAGAGTTTCCTTAGTGGCTTATCTGGGTGCCATATATATTCTTCCTTATCCCAGTGTAATTTCAGCCCTACACTCTCCTAATGATCAGAGTCAGTTCTTCCTGCCATGAGTTAAAGTGACCAGGTGACAACCATATTTTAAGATTTCATGGCACTTTCACTGTGTCATCATGGAAGCAGTCTTCCTCTGGGAACCAGGTGCTCTGTAATCACAGAGAATAAAATCGTAGGGATAGGAAGTATAAATACTCCAAGTGGGATATTAAGAGTGATAATAAATAGGGCAACTACATGGTTCCCAGACATATATATTCTATATACTGGGGACAAAAATACCATGGGATGATCATGGATTTAGAATGTATACTACATTCTGAAGTATGGTGTCCCATCCTATCAAGGTATCATTTCCAAGTTGGCACTTCAAATATTTCTTCAAAGGCCATCTTTAAATTTTGTCAGCTTGGAAGCTTCTGGATTTTGATGCCATAGGACTAGTGAAATGCATAGTCATGAGCCCACTGCTGCATATCTTCTTGGTCCATGATGAAATTGTGTGGGTAGGAAAGGCAAATTAGTATCTGGAATTGTGTGGATTTCAGTTAAAATGAAGCATTGTCCTTTATAGAGTAGATGTTCAATGTAATCATTTGTTACCAAGTGGCTAGTTGATGTTGAAAGATATATCGGGTGCTCAGCATCATTCTCTGTTGCTGGCAGGTTCAACATCCAGCAGCAGCAGTACCTAGATCAACCTTGGTGAATAACAGCCCATGCTGTTGAGCCCGTGCATTATCTCCATCTCAGCTATGATTGGCCAAATCATTCTGTTTACTTGGTTATTTATTGCTTCTTTCATAGATGCTCTCTGGTGGGCATCAATATGCAAAGCAAAAGTTTTCACACGTTGTGTCCTTTTCCTTAAATCTATCTGCATGCTTCTTTCCTGGCTCTTTTTGACTTTGATATTCAATTTTTCTTTTTGCAGGCTCCTGAGAAATTATCCAAGTGATATTCACCATTGCTCATGAGTCCACATATATTCTTACCATGGGCCACTTCTCTTTCCACACAAAGCGGCTGATCAGGTAACCTACCTCAAATTCTACCCATTAGGAGGATTTTCCTTCACTGCTGTCACTCAGTGTCATGTTAAGTGGGACTGTGTAGCTGTAGTCCATTTTCATGGACTTCCCACATATTGACACCCCCGTGTGCTGAGACAACGCATCCATACATTAAGCTCAGATTGTTTTCTTCTTGCCTTAGTTGTCCTTATGGGACATCTTCCAAAAAGGATATATGTGTATGTATGTGTGTGTGCATATGCTCATGTACACATGTGCATATGCACACACCCACACTCACCCCCCCCCGCATATACTCTGAGGGAGAGGCATTGGTGCAATAGTAGCAGATGACAAATATCTATACTGCATACTTGAGTAGCTTACTTGTGCCCCATGACAGTGTTCATGCCTGGTAATACCAGGTATACCATTTCCATTTTATAATGGATTGCTGTTGGGTCCATCCAATCTTAGATTTGGTGAGTCAAACAGAACTAAGCTCATGATAAATAGTCCTGGCAGCATGGGCAGTTGATGCCACGTATTCAAGTGCTCTGCATGTATTTGGGCCCAGTTGCAGATTGGGAAATATTTTTTTGAATAGTGCATAGGTCTCCACTGCAGATGGCATGAACTTTGTTGAGAATCAGGGAGTCAATATTGTGATTCTCCTATTGAGTCTGACCATAATTCCACAAAGTGACTTTTTTTTTTTCTTACCACAGATGTCTCTGTCCATAGTGTATGAACCATGTCAGCCTTTGATTTTACCAGTATAGGGGCTGCAGGAATATTCCCAAGTATAGTTTAGTTACTTCCAGAACACACAGAGGCTACTACTTTTGAAGCAATGGTTTATTTTTTATTTTGGAGAGGATATCTGGGTATGCTCTAGACCACTTACTCTGAAAAACTGCACTGTTGTGGAATTCTGAATCATCATAGGAATAGTTTTCCTCTAGAGCTCAAATGTCTTATTGAGGCCTTCTTGTTCACCTTCTTGCCAATATTTACTCACTGGATCCAGTTAACAGGCTATCAATGTAGTGATCAAATGTTCTTGTGAATACTCAGATGGTCTAAGTCCCAGTGGGAGAATTAACATAGTTCCTGGGCAAGACAGTATATTTTTGTCTGCCCCGCTTGAATGTGATCTGCTTCTGAACTATTTTCCTGATAAGTACAGAAAGGATTAATTTGCCAGTTCAATGAACATATACCATGTTCTGAGACGATGTTGATCTACTCTAGCAAAGATACCACATCTGTGAACCAACTGCAATTGGGGTGACTACTTTGTTGAGTTTATAGTAGTCCACTTTCACCTTCTAGGATCTATGTGGCTTTTGAAGGGTCAAACCTTGTAAACTAAAGGAGATGAATTAAATATGAATATGATGGAGACCATGACCTGCATCACTTAAATCTTTATGTGTAGTACTGAGCTCTGCATTCCCCAGAGAGAGATAAANCAGAGAGTGATAATGTTTTTTATTTACTTTCTTGGCCTTCTCCGCTATGATATCTCTTATCCCACAGGCCAAGGAATCAATGTGAAGGTTCTGCCAACTACCACATATATTCATTCCAATTATACATTTAAAGACTGAAGAAATTATTGGTAGGTGAGTCCACAGACTCAGTGGATCAGTGAGAGTCATATCTGAACTAAGACTACATTTAGTATCTGTTCTCATATGCACCCACTCTAAAAGTAGGTTACAGTGGTGTTCAGGTCACTTAGTATCAGTGTCAACTCAGACTTATGTCTCACAGTCCACAGAATGTTTGGATAGTCTCTTCCTAGAATATGATTATACAAGTAGGTCCCTTGGTGAAGGTCTATGGGAATCATGACCATATTCATTTGTTATGACGTACTGAAGTCCAAACCTCATTGAGACCTGGCTTTTCCTTCAGTCAGTAGGTTCTGGATGTGAGTATTGGCTCAGGTCCAGAAACTGGGTAGGAGATTTATCTTTTTATTGGCAAGGCTGTCCTAAACCTCCTGATCCATTGTTTCTTTGGCTTTTCTAAATTAAACATTATCTGTGGAGGAGTGTGCATCTATCTTTACCTCTAGGAATTGCAACCTAACCATTTCTTTAGCTCTGAGTTGCCTCATGGCTGCCATTCCAACAGTGCAGCTTATTATGATAATTGTACCTACTGTGTTTCTGATAGTTAAATGCTACCACCTAACTTTGTTTGTTCTGTGATCCTATCATTGCCATTGTTATTAGAGCCTAGTTCCATAACATAGCCAAAGACGGTAGCCACCACTGAGATGTTCAATGATGCCACTGAGAAACTTATTGTTAAATGATGTGTCCTCCTATGGAACATTTTTGGCTGATGAGTTTTTTGGCTTTATGTAGTAGAGCCACTCTAGAACATCCACTTCTCTGAGACTTATGACCCCTCTCTCTACTATTTACCGTATTATTTCTACTTAGTGCAGACTATAATTTTTTCCAAGTTTACAAGAACCATTGTAGTTCTGTGTTATACTGCCTTCATGGTCCCTGTCAGGTGATAAATTCAGTATCGTAGGAGAGTGCTTCTATAGCAATACATTCCTATTTAACTTCCTATACCTCCTGATTGATCCAGTACTGACAGATGCCAGTTAATAAGTATTCCCTCAATTCCTGTGAGTACATATGAGTGCATATATGTTGGGGAGGTCCTACTGTTTTTTCAGCATGTAGTCTCTTTCCTCTCTTAACAGACTCCACATTTACTCAGAATGGATTATGTTGTAACTTGACCCTAGTTATTCATCTCAAGGCCCATGGGAGGGTTTGTGGTAGGTCTTTATGAAGAGTGAGCAGATTTTCCTGTAAGTTAAAGACCGCTGCATTGTCTTCAAGCAAGGATGGAACACTAGCTGCTAATAGGGAGTGGGCCACTTTTGCAGTCTCAGAGTGTTTACGGGAATATGAAGATTCAAGAGTTTCAAGTGAATTAACCCAGATGTCCCCATCTCATGACTCACAGTCCCCCCACCTTTTTTTTTTTTCCAATTAAGGCCCTGACCTTGGAATAGCCAACCTGCCTAAGTTGAGAATTAAACCTCTGGAGCTCTACCACTCTTAGGATTTATTCCTGGCTCTGGTGCTCAGCTTTTTCTGCATCTGCTGCAAGAGGTGAGAATTTATTTAGCTGGTGACATGAACATCTGTTGTATTTACAGTTAGCCTCAATTTGGTGATTAATCACGTTTAGCCTTTGATTATCTTTCTTCACTGCATCCGGAGGCCCCAACATCAGCTGTTCTATTCCATAGTGGCAATTGCTTCTTCTTCTCAACTTCTCAAATACCTTGAGATATTGCACACACAAGTCCGTTTCCTTCCACTGGTATCACTCCTTAGTCCACCACTGGTAAATATTTTAACAATTACACTGCTTCAGTATGCCATATGCTATCAGTTTTCCATATAGCATTTGTAATTAGGTTCTCATTGCCAGTCTAACAGAGAAAAATCCAGATAAAATATGTCAGTTTAGAATCACTTCCTCAGTGTTTCCTTGGTACCAACTTCCATTCATCTGATTCCCTGGGAAATAGACTATGAAAGAGAAGTATATATGCAGAGCTCCTTTTGGATGTGGTAGAGGGAGAAGATGAACTGCAATATATTTGTGACAGAGGCTTTAGATAATCCTACAGGAAGCTGCTACTGGCTTGGCCCCTGCAGTACAGCACAGGGGCTAGGTATCTGAACATTCCCATCAATTAGTCATTGGCTATGGGTTGCCCTAGAGGAGAGGCAATAAACCCTTGGCCATGGGCCATTTTCAGAGAGTGACTTAATCACATGCCTTTGGCGATGATCACAATACTCTTGGCAGTTGAAAGAATGAGTGATTTAGTCCTGAAGAGGGTATCTCTGTGGTACACCACAACTCTGCCATGCTTATCTTTTCATTAGTTATGAAAGTAGATTCCGATGGGAGGCTGGAGTGCAAATATTATGATTGAGATTACATTGATTTTAATTTCGGAGGTATACAGAGAGTGCATCTGCTCTGGGCTACCTTTTTTTATGTCCTTTCGCTGAAAGCATAGAATTTTACTCAGAAGGTTTTCTCACTGATTATTTGTCATTTTTTTCATCTATTTTTCTAAAATGTTTTAAAAAATAGCAGACTGTGGTTCCTGAGTATCAAAGATAGTCTCTCTAATTTCNAGGTTCTGCCAACTACCACATATATTCATTCCAATTATACATTTAAAGACTGAAGAAATTATTGGTAGGTGAGTCCACAGACTCAGTGGATCAGTGAGAGTCATATCTGAACTAAGACTACATTTAGTATCTGTTCTCATATGCACCCACTCTAAAAGTAGGTTACAGTGGTGTTCAGGTCACTTAGTATCAGTGTCAACTCAGACTTATGTCTCACAGTCCACAGAATGTTTGGATAGTCTCTTCCTAGAATATGATTATACAAGTAGGTCCCTTGGTGAAGGTCTATGGGAATCATGACCATATTCATTTGTTATGACGTACCGAAGTCCAAACCTCATTGAGACCTGGCCTCTCCTTCAGTCAGTAGGTTCTGGATGTGAGTATTGGCTCAGGTCCAGAAACTGGGTAGGAGATTTATCTTTTTATTGGCAAGGCTGTCCTAAACCTCCTGATCCATTGTTTCTTTGGCTTTTCTAAATTAAACATTATCTGTGGAGGAGTGTGCATCTATCTTNTATTGGCAAGGCTGTCCTCAACCTCCTGATCCATGGTTTCTTTGGCTTTTCTAAATTAAACATTATCTGTGGAGGAGTGTGCATCTATCTTTACCTCTAGGAATTGCAACCTAACCATTTCTTTAGCTCTGAGTTGCCTCATGGCTGCCATTCCAACAGTGCAGCTTATTATGATAATTGTACCTACTGTGTTTCTGATAGTTAAATGCTACCACCTAACTTTGTTTGTTCTGTGATCCTATCATTGCCATTGTTATTAGAGCCTAGTTCCATAACATAGCCAAAGACGGTAGCCACCACTGAGATGTTCAATGATGCCACTGAGAAACTTATTGTTAAATGATGTGTCCTCCTATGGAACATTTTTGGCTGATGAGTTTTTTGGCTTTATGTAGTAGAGCCACTCTAGAACATCCACTTCTCTGAGACTTATGACCCCTCTCTCTACTATTTACCGTATTATTTCTACTTAGTGCAGACTATAATTTTTTCCAAGTTTACAAGAACCATTGTAGTTCTGTGTTATACTGCCTTCATGGTCCCTGTCAGGTGATAAATTCAGTATCGTAGGAGAGTGCTTCTATAGCAATACATTCCTATTTAACTTCCTATACCTCCTGATTGATCCAGTACTGACAGATGCCAGTTAATAAGTATTCCCTCAATTCCTGTGAGTACATATGAGTGCATATATGTTGGGGAGGTCCTACTGTTTTTTCAGCATGTAGTCTCTTTCCTCTCTTAACAGACTCCACATTTACTCAGAATGGATTATGTTGTAACTTGACCCTAGTTATTCATCTCAAGGCCCATGGGAGGGTTTGTGGTAGGTCTTTATGAAGAGTGAGCAGATTTTCCTGTAAGTTAAAGACCTCTGCATTGTCTTCAAGCAAGGATGGAACACTAGCTGCTAATAGGGAGTGGGCCACTTTTGCAGTCTCAGAGTGTTTACGGGAATATGAAGATTCAAGAGTTTCAAGTGAATTAACCCAGATGTCCCCATCTCATGACTCACAGTCCCCCCACCTTTTTTTTTTTTCCAATTAAGGCCCTGACCTTGGAATAGCCAACCTGCCTAAGTTGAGAATTAAACCTCTGGAGCTCTACCACTCTTAGGATTTATTCCTGGCTCTGGTGCTCAGCTTTTTCTGCATCTGCTGCAAGAGGTGAGAATTTATTTAGCTGGTGACATGAACATCTGTTGTATTTACAGTTAGCCTCAATTTGGTGATTAATCACGTTTAGCCTTTGATTATCTTTCTTCACTGCATCCGGAGGCCCCAACATCAGCTGTTCTATTCCATAGTGGCAATTGCTTCTTCTTCTCAACTTCTCAAATACCTTGAGATATTGCACACACAAGTCCGTTTCCTTCCACTGGTATCACTCCTTAGTCCACCACTGGTAAATATTTTAACAATTACACTGCTTCAGTATGCCATATGCTATCAGTTTTCCATATAGCATTTGTAATTAGGTTCTCATTGCCAGTCTAACAGAGAAAAATCCAGATAAAATATGTCAGTTTAGAATCACTTCCTCAGTGTTTCCTTGGTACCAACTTCCATTCATCTGATTCCCTGGGAAATAGACTATGAAAGAGAAGTATATATGCAGAGCTCCTTTTGGATGTGGTAGAGGGAGAAGATGAACTGCAATATATTTGTGACAGAGGCTTTAGATAATCCTACAGGAAGCTGCTACTGGCTTGGCCCCTGCAGTACAGCACAGGGGCTAGGTATCTGAACATTCCCATCAATTAGTCATTGGCTATGGGTTGCCCTAGAGGAGAGGCAATAAACCCTTGGCCATGGGCCATTTTCAGAGAGTGACTTAATCACATGCCTTTGGCGATGATCACAATACTCTTGGCAGTTGAAAGAATGAGTGATTTAGTCCTGAAGAGGGTATCTCTGTGGTACACCACAACTCTGCCATGCTTATCTTTTCATTAGTTATGAAAGTAGATTCCGATGGGAGGCTGGAGTGCAAATATTATGATTGAGATTACATTGATTTTAATTTCGGAGGTATACAGAGAGTGCATCTGCTCTGGGCTACCTTTTTTTATGTCCTTTCGCTGAAAGCATAGAATTTTACTCAGAAGGTTTTCTCACTGATTATTTGTCATTTTTTTCATCTATTTTTCTAAAATGTTTTAAAAAATAGCAGACTGTGGTTCCTGAGTATCAAAGATAGTCTCTCTAATTTCACACAGCATTCTTCTAGGTCTTTGCTTTCTAGTTGTCATCAAAGCCTAAATGAAGGCTATGGACTGAGTCAGGGGGAACAGACAAGTACAGGTACAATCAGAGCCTGAATATTAGGGTGGTTTTGTGGGAGGTCGGAAAGGCTTCCCTTCCTTTGTGTGAGGGGGCTTTGGAAAACTTGAATTTGAATAGATAGATATTGTATATTTTAACTCCTATGGTTATTAGAGATGTATTTTTGTATTGCCTTTTAAATTTCTTTCTATTTTCTTATTTCAATTTACACCAGCACCTAGACTTGCCATAGATCAAGTTACCAACTGCTTTCATTGTGATTATTTATTCCCAGAGGCTGTTTGAGGTAAGACCTGGCTAATGCTAAGCATGTTTTAGTTTTAAACTAAACTTTACATGTATAATTTAGTAGTCCATAATAAAAGTATAAGACATTTTTAAAGAACTGCCTTGATATTTTGAGGTGGCATGTATTATCTATTATTTTATGGAACATGCTCTGTCTTTGCTGAAAAAGCTAAAACATGTCTTGCTCTTAAGAATTTTGAAATATTGCATGGAGCACTGGGTGTTATACGCAAACAATGGATCATGGAACACTACATCAAAAACTAAGGATGTACTGTATGGTGACTAACATAACATAATAAACAATTATTAAAAAAAGAATTTTGAAATAATTTCCTTATGGTTTTTCTTAAAAGCACCTGTGATACTGGAAAAAGAAATTGCATTTCTTTTTAGTGAGAAACTAATTTTAATTTTGGTTATAAGTGCCACACCCATTTTGCTTGCATGCTTTGAAGCATAAGTAATTAACTTTCACCCAAGAGTTAGAATCAAATGAAGTTCCTTCCATTGCGTGAAGAGAATTGCACTGCATCTAATACTCTAAAGGGGAAAAGAGCAAGGATACTAATTATGAAAGCATCTAAGTTTTGGTCTGTTGCCATGTTGTACAACATTTATTAAAATTTACAATTCTCACTTTTACTACAGAACCAGGATGCATCTAGACTTATGCACAATTGGTGAGGCGAGAACAGCTAGGAAGTCCTATCAATAGTCAAGAGTAAAAGTCTTTGGTGAGGATTATGTGAATTTATATTTTTAATGTGTATAATATAATGACTGGACTATATTAGGACCTACAAAAAATTTTAGGTTTTTATGAATTTTTGTTTTCTAAAAGAAGATATTGACCTAAATTGTACACTGACAAGGGCCTGACCAAGATGCTCGCTCTGAAATGTGGAAAGGAGGTATGGGAAATGACAGAAATTATGAAGTTAAGGACCATAAGATTTAGAACTGGCTAGAAGTTTGGGACAATAAAAAAGAGAGAAATTAAAGGTCCTCAAGTTCCGGTCTGTATAACTAGGAGAATGTTGATTTTGTTAATTAGTACTGTATGTGGGGCGCCTGGGTGCCCAGTTGGTTTAGCGGCTGCCTTCAGCTCAGGTCATCATCCCAGAGTCCCAGGATCGA
This sequence comes from Ailuropoda melanoleuca, assembly GCF_002007445.2. Lineage (NCBI taxonomy): Eukaryota > Metazoa > Chordata > Mammalia > Carnivora > Ursidae > Ailuropoda > Ailuropoda melanoleuca. Next base: position 52,451,400 of record NC_048222.1, on the reverse strand, counting down.
GCCCACTCAGCGGGGCAACTGCTTCTCCCTCTCCCTCTGCTCCTCCCCCTGCTCATGCTTTCTCTCTCTCTCTCTCTCTCTCGCTCACTCTCTCAAATAAATAACTAAAATCTTTAAAAAATTAGTATTGTACGAGACATTTAGATAATACAGTTTATGGATGAAAATGAGTTGAAAAATATTGAATTTGAGATATTAATGGTCATTCAGACAAAACTGGCCAACACACAGCTAGGAACTAATGCAAAAAGGGGAAGCTAGGTGCAGATACATTTATTTGGTAGTTAGAAGGAAAAGGGAATAAAAATCTGAAAAGACAAAGAGAAGCCAGTGAAGGACCTCATTAGGGTTTCTTTGTAAAGGAGAACACTTATTGAAACTGATATCTCATCAAACCTTAGACAAAACTCATAATGGCCCCAGACTGAGGCCTAGAGAACAGTCAGAAGCAAAGGCATTTCCTCCTTCTGTGGCCGTATTTTCTCTCATTATTGCATTCTTTTGTTTTTCTGAAAATAAGTGTTCACTGTTCATTTTTTACAAAGTTCAAAAGTTGCCCACTCAGGTCACAACTTCACATCACTTCCTTGTTGAAATGCCTGAAAAGATCTGACAAACTCCATGTTCCAATTCCCAGTTCCCAAGAGAGACCCTGATTGGCCCAGTTTCTACCATGTGATGATTCTGGTCAAAATAGCCATGTCCAGAGAGAGACTCCAGTAAGCCATGATGTCATGTAGGTATATAGAATGGTTTAAAGAAAGGCCAAGTGGTTAATGGCTTCAGATGCAGAAGGTAGTAATAGAAGATTTATGTTTTATACAAACATTATTCATGCCCATTAGAAGGGGAATTTTAGTAGAGTTCTGGGGCTGAAACCAGATAGCAAGAAGTTGAAGATGAATGGACTCATGAAGAAGTAGAGACCACAGGTCTCCTCTATGCTTTGGAAGACTTTGGTGGAAGGTATAGTAGCCTGAGGAGGTAAAAGCATTTGCTCTGGTCTTTTTAAATTTGAGCCACTTTTGACTCTATAAAATGGCATCTCATTTTGTTTTTTAATTTGCATTTTTCTGATAATTAATGCTGTAGAACAAATTCCATATGCTTATTGGCCAGTTAGAAATCAGTTTGAAATAGTCACTAATTACTAATCCATTGTATTACTTTTAAGGATGTGCTCTTGGCATTAGANCGTGCTCTTGGCATTAGAATGAAATAAAACTGAGCAAAATGACCTAGCAGCACCTAATCATCTATGAAAAGTACTTTGTGAACCAATTTTTATTGAGACACTCAAGGTATAGAGATCTTTAGATTTCATTAATCAGGCATGTGGACGTCTAATCAATGTACCAGTTAGCATAAGACATATTTTTGCCTGAAATACTTAATTGTATAGACAGTTTTTGTAGAAATACAATAATATCTTACAAATTTGAGACTTGTTCTTTCAGAAGGTGTGATAATTATTTCATCTAGGAAAGTATTAAATTTGTATTAAGAACAGGATAACTCCTTTCCCTCTTCCACCCTACTTTTAGGTTGACTTCTGTTCATAGTTGAGCAGATTAATAATAATTTATTCATTACTTTTATTTCCAATGAAAAATAATTAAACAGCTATTAAATATCAGGCATCTTGATATATTCCATTAGGGAAAACATGCAAAAATGAGGGATTATATTACCTCATGATATATGCCTACTACATGGAATGCAGTTTGTTAAGGGTGTGCATGTACTTCAGAGAATGTAACCATGATGTCCAAATGAGCTCATGACACAGATGGAGGAACACATTAACTCCTGTCTGGGCCATCAAGGAGACCTTTACAGGGAGGTATTGCTTGACCTGGACATAGAATCCAACTACTCGAGTAAGAAATTCAAGATACTCTAGCTGTGTTCATGAGTTTTGGTTTAAATAACATTTTGTTGGCAGAAGAGAGGGAGTGATAAAGAATGAAGGGGATATTAGTGAAACCAAACAATGTGTCCCACCGAGAAATATGATAGATGTGTCATTATCACATTAGCTCACACATCTTGCAAACATTCCAGTGAAAGAGGTCATATCGTTTGTTGGTCCATACATGAGAAACATAGTTTCCATGGTTCCAATCCTGGTTTCAGAAATATTAAAATTTAAAAATGTATGTCTTAGAATCCATAAAATACAGGAAAACCATTGTTGTGAGTTTCTTATCTCCTCCTTTAGAGAATGTAACATTTTAAAAGAATTAACTTTTAGCCAGGTAGAATAGTGCAAGTGGAAAAAATGTCTGCTCATTTTTACTTATTAATAACAGTAACGTTTCTAATGCCTCTGATATTCTTTAATCCTTACATCGGCTTGAGGAAGTGGTACCATTATCTCATTTGTCAGATCCAGAAACTGAGGAACAGAGAGGTTAAACTCTGTGCTCAGTATGTCCAGATGGTGTGCGGCAGAGCCATGGTTCAAAGCAGGCTGTCTGATTAAGCCTCTACCCTATGCTCCTCCCCTAAAGTAGTAAATGGTCTATGTTGGAGCTCAGCTGGGCACAGGATAGAGGTGCTCTCTGGTAGAACTGAGGGCATCCTGCTTGAACAATGTGGTGTAGTATGGTTTGGGACCATGCAGAAATTGTTCCTATTCTAGCCCTACTGCTTGAATAAGTGTTGAGCAAATTACTTAGGATCTCTGGGTCTTGGTTTTCTTGTTTTTAAAATGAGAGTAATGTTTTAACTTGTGAGGTGGTTTTGAGGACAAAGTATTTTAACATATTGAAGACCAAGTAGACATTGCCCATTAGGATAGAGATACCAAAAAGTGTTTGGAAAGACAGGTGTGTGTGTGTGTGTGTGTGTGTGTGTGTGTGAGGTGGCTTGTCTTACAGGAATCTGGGATCCTGCCTAGGCATAGGACACTAGGCTGGTAATGTGGCCATCCAACCTGATGGGACAGAGATGTGAAAAACATTAGAAGTAGCAGTGGCTTTTTTCCAGAATGGGTGTTCTTACTCAATGGCCTTACTTTATAGAGCTAAATCTCTAGTAAAAATTCCAACCTGTCAAAATTGCTCACAAGATTTTCTTTTAGAAATCACTTTTAACATCAAAGGATTTCCAGTTCCAGAAAATTGCAGACATTGACTGTAGAAATCCAGGTAAATGTCAAATTATTTAGGATAGAGTTAGATTATCATATCAGAAAACACTGGGCACAGTAGGAAGGTGCCAAACCCTTGGATTATGTTGCTTTAGAGAAGGCAGCACAGTGCAGGGAGAAGAAACAAACACACACACACAAAAACCACACAAAAACCACACAAAAACCAAAACAGTGAAGTCAGGGCAAAAGACCTGCATTTTCATTCCAGCACTGCTGTGTGAACTCAGGCTAGTGTTTAGACCTTTCTGGGTTTTCATAGCATGCTGTGCCCAATTTGAGGATTAGTGCTTCTCAAGCTGGATTCCCCAATCCCTAGGACCCTGTAGAGAGGTGATAATGGGCTATAGCTCACGTGGAAGCAGCAGGTAATGTGGGACTCCAGCTGTATTCCCTTCAGTCAACCCAGGGAGCTCTGCTTTATTAATTGAATCATTGAGTTTCCACATCTGACTTTTTTTGGAAAAACAAAACAAAACAAAACAAAACAAAAAGATAGGTTTTATGGATAAAACAAACAAAAACCACATAACTCAGCTCTGGGTTGACAGCATTCCAAGTTGATCATCTATAAGCCAGGGTACCTGTGCTCCGTTCTCCGTGCATATAAGTGGGCAGAAGTTACAAAGTCTGAAATAGACAGTTTTTGCCCTCAAGTCGTGTAGTGGGGAATAGGGCAAGGCCATGCGCAAGACAGTGAGTTAGCAAAGCTTATTGTAGGTTTCTCAGTCTCTCCTTTCTGACCTACCCTCCCTACCTATCTCCTTTGGTAGTGGATTCTTCCCATCCTCAAGTTTCTTTGTGAACTCTCTCTTTGTGATCTCCTTCCTATTCTTGAGGAATATTCTCATAAACCCTTTATACCAAGATACAGAAAAGCTAATAAGCCTTAAAACATAGGGTCCCCTTGGTGAGATTTTCATTTCAGCAAGGACCAAAATCTTAAATAAGAGGAGTAAAGCTGTAATAGTTGAAACTAGTATATGTTCTTCTTGAAGGGGCAGTTCTTCAAGCATAGCACATAGGAAACCACCTTTTTCTCTAGGGTTGGTCCTTATGAGCTTAACAGTATAGGATGGTTTTATTAGTAAGGATTCTGAAGCCAGTTTGGTTTATAATTCTAGCTATGTAACTTCCTAGCTGTGTGGCTTTGGGATAGCTACTCAGGTTCCCAGTTTCTTGGTTTCTTGATCTGTAAAATGGGGATTAATGACAGTACCTATTGCAGAGCTTACAATCAAACATTAATGTAGTAATTTATACAAAGCACTCAAGACAGAGTAGGACATAAAATAAGCACTAAAAATGGAAAACAGGCACTGGGTGTTACACGCAACTGATGAATCGTTGAACACTACATCAAAAAATAAAGATGTACTATATGTTGGCTAATTGAACATTAATAATAAAAAATGAAAAACGTGTAAAAGAGCTATGTGATGAAGATAATTAAGGATTAAATATCATGGTTCGGGTTATAAAAATTATATGAAAGGGAGAAGATGACAAAATAATTGAAGAAGCTTTAATGGAAAAGATTAGTCTTGATCTACCCTTTAAATGATTGAGATCAGTATAGCTGGAGGGCATTCTAGGCGGGGTGAAGAACAAGAATAAAAGAAACAATGAAAGAATAAGCTTAGTGCATCCATGGAACCATAAGGTGGGCCAGTGTAGAGGGTATGCAATAGTCTTTAGTAGGAGGCTAAGAAGAAGAAAAATAAAGTGTTTAGGGAAATTTAGGTGGAAATCAATTCTTGGCATGGTTAAGAATGGTGGGGAATATTACCTGAAGTTAGTAATCTATTGCAATATTATTTATCTAAAGTAAGGTGAATGTACATTATTACTATAGCAAAGGAACCAAATTTTGGAGTCAGGACTCCCAGGCCATTACTCTAGCAAGTAAGAGACTTACCATCATTAACCATGAACTGCAGATAATAACGTTACTAGGTTACCACGCAGATCGTATGAGTTGATACACACAAAAATACTTTGTAGATTCCCAAGCTTTTGTAGAAGTATCAGTACTAGATATCATTATTTACTCCTAATGTAGCAGCAGTGGGAGTGAGTAAACAATGTAGATGGGCTATAATTGGATGAAGAAATTCACATAATATCTACTTACCAAGAATAAAGAAGACACAATTCATTTGACCTTCATTCTTGGGGAAATGGGTCTTTCTGTTTATTTTTAAAAAATAATTTATTAGCTTAGGATAAACCTCTTAATCACTTTCTGGTTTGATCATTTTTGCTGAAAGAATTTTAGTACATAAATACCCAGCTCTCCTACTTTAGTGCATTTAGTAAGAAACATAAAATTGTTTATTGATCTGAAAATGCTTTAACTTAATTCTGGTAAGGATTTAGCAATAAATTACTGTTTAAAGTTTCATTAGCTCTTTTAGCCCAGTAGGGCACCCAGCTTTATAGTCATATTAAATAGCTCTCTTACAAAATGAATTTAACATACCTGCAAAAAGTATTTTACTTCCCATTCAACCCTAGTATGCTTTTCAGAGTTAATACACTTGCAGTCCAAATCTGGGGTTGGAGTCAGGTTGTGTTTCTTTTTAATTACATGACCTAAGTAAAATTTCCTAAAAACTCAAAATTGCAGTTTTTTTTACTCTGGAAAACAGTAATACATATTTCACACAATTAGGGGAATGAAATGAAATGAGGTAAATTTTAGAAAATTAGACACACGTGGTGCTTGGCACATAGTAACAATGAAATACTGTTACTAGCCTTTCCATAACAACATAGTCTAGTATTTTAATCCCTCTCAAAGATCTTATTACCAAAATTAATGCGTGGCTGTGTTAATAAAGGTAACACACCTGTTGGGTAAGTGTAAGATTTTGAATACAAGTAGTTGAGAATCACGTGATGATATCCTGGTCTCTCCCCATCTCCTTAACCCCCTTTCCTCATAAATGGAACTTCTCAACCTAAGTTTGAAAACTTGTCACATTCTGTTACCATTTTGCCCATCCAGGCTCCTCTCCCTCTAGTCCCCATCTTTCTCCAGGGTGGAAGTTTCTCCCTCTTTGGACAGGACATGGATGTTTGTGATATATCTCTTCTGCTCAGACTGTGTCTCTTTCTCTGGATTGTTTAAGTCCAGCACAGCTATCTCAGGCCTCTTGGATCTCTATTGTTTATCTATTAACTTATGGACTTACTGTCTATTCATTCTTTTGTTTATATACTTACTCATTTGTACAACAAACATCATGAGTCTACTATGTGATATGCAACATGGATATTTAAAGTTAAAAACAACATGACCTTAGCTCTCCAAGACTTCACAGTCCCGTATGAGAGGTAGAGACATAGATAACATATTTTACATATGTTACATATGTTACAAGAGTTACCGTAGCAAAGATACATTCAAGGCATTGTTGGGGCACACAAAATAAAGTGCCAACCTGAGGAGGTCAAACAGGTTAATGTTGATTCCTGCTGGGTCTAGGATATATAGATATTCTAGAGATGTTCATGAGAGAGACATGTAGAGGCAGAGGAAAGGAGAAAGGACCAGAGGCAGGATGAACAGCATGGAAAAAGGCACATTGGAGAGGCAACAGTACGGTAATCAGGAAACTGTCACTACCTCAGTGTGTCTGGGGCAGGTGTGCTTGTGGGAGTGACAGGGAATGTGTCTGCTAAAACTGGCAGTATTTCAAGTAAGAGGATTTAAATATTTTATTAATTTTAGAGAGGAGGATTTGAGAGAAGGGCGAGGTTAGAGTCGGGAAGATTATATAGAGTACAGTGGTAATAGTTCAGATGAGAAGTTGTGGAGTTCAGAACTAAGGCATTACCAGAAGGATGAAGGGACGTATTCACATCAGTTTGGACATGGGATGGGTCATATGGAAACTAGAATGACTCCTGGGTATATGTCCTGAGGAAGTAGATAATTATGTTAGTAATAATTGAGATTAATAATTCAAGAAAATGACTAGGTTAGATGGAGTTTAATTGTGGGCAACCAGATGAAGATATTTCGTAAGTGGCTGAAGTGGAAGCCAATTCTTTTTTCCTTAAAATTAGTTTAAAGTCGGGGCGCCTGGGTGGCTCAGTCGTTAAGCATCTGCCTTCGGCTCAGAGCGTGATCCCAGAGTCCTGGGATCAAGCCCCACATCGGGCTCCTCTGCTGGAAGCCTGCTTCTTCCTCTCCCACTNAGAGGAGGATTTGAGAGAAGGGCGAGGTTAGAGTCGGGAAGATTATATAGAGTACAGTGGTAATAGTTCAGATGAGAAGTTGTGGAGTTCAGAACTAAGGCATTACCAGAAGGATGAAGGGACGTATTCACATCAGTTTGGACATGGGATGGGTCATATGGAAACTAGAATGACTCCTGGGTATATGTCCTGAGGAAGTAGATAATTATGTTAGTAATAATTGAGATTAATAATTCAAGAAAATGACTAGGTTAGATGGAGTTTAATTGTGGGCAACCAGATGAAGATATTTCGTAAGTGGCTGAAGTGGAAGCCAATTCTTTTTTCCTTAAAATTAGTTTAAAGTCGGGGCGCCTGGGTGGCTCAGTCGTTAAGCATCTGCCTTTGGCTCAGAGCGTGATCCCAGAGTCCTGGGATCAAGCCCCACATCAGGCTCCTCTGCTGGAAGCCTGCTTCTTCCTCTCCCACTCC
>NC_048222.1:52432038-52443544 GCF_002007445.2 Ailuropoda melanoleuca | reverse complement strand
CTCTCACTGGCTGTCTTTCTCTCTGTCAAATAAATAAATAAAACCTTTTTAAAAAATTAGTTTAAAGTATACATCTGTGAAACCATCACCACAGTCCATGCCATAAACATATCTATCATCTCCAAAAGTTTCCACCCACCTTTTTCTTCTTATTATTTTTTTTTAAAGATTGTGGCAAAGAGAGAGAAAAGCTCAGTGTGGTGGTTGGTGAGGTCTTCGCAGGACAAATGATTCTGGAGTTTAAATACAATTTTTACAGACAGGGTGGGTGAGATATAAATGATATTCTAGGTAGAGAACGGGAAAGTTACTGAGGCGTGAAAGAGCATAGAGCCCTTAGCGAATAACAAGTCACTCTGTGTAGCTGGAACATAGAGCAGGTGAGTTTGCAGGTCCAACAGTGGACACAGGCCCTTGGGTTCGTGTTGTTTTGAGCAGGACTTCAATTCAGTTTGAACTTCCCTGCTCAAAATTTTGCCAACAATTATTGCTAGAACAATAGTTCTGAACAAATAATGCAGGTCAGGAAATATACAACAATTTCATGAGACGTCAGAGGCATTGGCAAAATTGTTTCTCTCATTTAAACAAGATTTGTTTTGAGGTTTGATAGACTCAGGATCTTGGGTTGTGTGATTAGTACAAAGTTTATTGTGTGAAAGTTGGTTTTAAAATAATTTCCTTTCCTCACTCTCACTTAACTTTCTAAATTCTTCTCTCCACAAGGAGAGATTGTCTAGGGGTACAGTAAGTATTTTTTAAATTTAATTTAGGAGTCTATTTTTTGACATTTATATTAGTAGAGGCCCTGGCTTGTAATGATGAATGAATACGAAATTGTTTTAGATAAGAGGAATTAGACTCTAACAGTTTATGAAACCCTGAAGATAAGGACTGCTTTAGAATCTGTCTCTTTCCCTCCTCTATTTTTATGCTTCCCTTTCTCACTTACATTGCCCTGTTTCTTGTGAAGCTTGGCTCCTGGCCAGAGCATGTTTTCCCCTGAGTTCCTAAAGAATGTAAGTGAAGTAAAAATGGCAGATTTCCAAGCAGAGGGAACTTATAAAGTCAGCCAGCTCCTAAAACCATATGCAGTTTCTGATGTCCTCTTTAAAGAATTACATCGATTATTTACCTGTGCAAATATGTAGTTCAATGTCAGCAAAGGCTTTTGGGTGTTACCATTACTGTGGCATCTTTCAACTGTAAAATACTTAAGTTTACTTCCATAAAATTTTATTCGAATACCTACCACATACAAGGCATGGTGCTCATGAACCAGGAAAACGAACGTAAACTTTCTTTTCTTCCTTCTCCCTTTTCTTCTACTTCATGCAATTTGAGAAACTAACACGCATCATAAAATACCAAATCGTTGGATGAATTATATCTGACCAGTGTTTGGTTATCTGTAGGCACATCTTATGTGTGGCACAATTTCCTTTGTAATTTGGAACTCGATCTCCAGTCATAGTTCTAGCCTGGGGATGGGTTTCCTGCCATCTGCCACAAGGCTATACCAGTTGATTGGGATGGCTCAACTCTTTCAAGTCATGTCCTCTCAAAACTTGGATATATTATCTGCATTTTCTAATATATTTTCTCTTGGTATTTATTTCATCAAATGAAATATTTCTCACTTGGATGACTTTATTATTTAAGACGTTCCCAGTCATTGAATACCTAGAAAAGGGAAATGTTATTTGAATAAGAAAAGATCTTACATACATGAATAATATTAATTTGATGAATTTTGAATGTCTAGGAGTGGAGAAACATTTAATTTTGAGTGCTTATGCTTATGTTTGTGTAAATAAATATACTTTTAGGAAAGGAAATAAAGTCGAAATGATAATGTCATGTAGTCAATATAGCTTTTTAAATTTGCCTATTATTTACATAGCCTTTCCTAAATAACCATTATTACCTTTTATTACTATTTCAGCTCATTTATTCAGTTCAGTTGTGTCTACCCATAAATGATTTAGGAAGAAAAATGTAATTTAAACATAATTATTGGTATGTATTTGCTTTATAGTTATTTTAAAAGTAATTACATACTGAAATTCAGATATTCCCCTGCCCCGCTCTGCAATTTTTCACACTGAATCTTGAGTACTTCTGAAAAATGTTAGAAATGGGATAAATCTAGAATTGAATTCTGATTTTCATTTTAACTTTCCTTTCTTTTAGACACTCTATGAAGTTATGTGGAAATGAGAGAGATTCATGAAACCCCTTCGCCAGGAGAGAATGTCTTTCATGAATGGAGCTTTGCTTCTGGTTTTCACAGGACATTGACATTGCAGTGGAGCCATGGCTGCCCTGCCTGTTATTTTCAGTAATTCACAGAACATCTGAGCAGAGATGCTTGCCTTGGATTTACAGATTTTCATCCCGATACCTTGCTTACTTCTTTGGGGCAGAAAAGCTTGCACTAATTGCTCTCCATGGTGGCTAATCTTTTCAAGAGCCTGATTTTACCTTACATACATAAGCTTTGCAAAGGAATGTTTACAAAGAAATTGGGAAATACAACCAAAAAAAAAGAGAATCATCAGCAGAAAAAGGATCAAGACTTTCCTACTGCTGGCCAGACCAAAACCCCCAAATTTTCTAATACCTTAAAAAGCACTGTAAAGAAGATTGCAAAGTGTTCAACTACTCGCAACTTATCCACTGAAGAGGAGGAGGCTAATAAAGAGTTTTCCCTTTCTCCAACATTCAGTTACCGAGTAGCTATTGCCAATGGCCTACAAAAGAATATTAATGTAACCAGCAGTGATAATGAGGATCGGCTTCAAGAGTTATCTTCAATTGAGAGTTCCTATTCAGAATCACTCAATGAACTAAGGAGTAGTACAGAAAACCAGGCACAATCAACACACACAATGCCAGTTAGACGTAACAGAAAGAGTTCAAGCAGTCTGGCCCCCTCTGAGGGCAGCTCTGATGGAGAACGCACTCTACATAGCTTGAAACTAGGAGCGTTACGCAAACTGAGAAAATGGAAAAAGAGTCAGGAGTGTGTCTCATCAGATTCAGAGTTGAGCACAATGAAGAAAACCTGGGGAATAAGAAGTAAATCTTTGGACAGAACTGCACGAAACCCAAAGACAAATGCCCTGGAGCCAGGATTCAGTTCCTCTGGGTGCATTAGCCAAACACATGATGTCATGGAAATGATCTTTAAGGAACTTCAGGGTATAAGTCAGATTGAAACGGAACTTTCTGAACTACGAGGGCATGTCAATGCCCTCAAGCATTCCATCGATGAGATCTCCAGCAGTGTAGAGGTTGTACAGAGTGAAATTGAACAGCTACGCACAGGGTTTGTCCAGTCGCGAAGGGAAACCAGAGACATCCATGATTATATTAAACACTTAGGTCATGTGGGTAGTAAGGCAAGCCTGAGATTTCTAAATGTGCCTGAAGAAAGATTTGAATATGTTGAAAGTGTGGTATACCAAATTCTAATAGATAAGATGGGTTTCTCAGATGCACCAAATGCTATTAAAATTGAATTTGCTCAAAGGATAGGGCACCAGAGGGACTGCCCAAATGCAAAGCCTCGACCCATACTTGTATACTTTGAAACCCCTCAGCAAAGGGATTCTGTCTTAAAAAAATCCTACAAACTCAAAGGAACAGGAATTGGAATCTCAACAGATATTCTTACTCATGACATAAGAGAAAGAAAAGAGAGAGGGATACCGTCCTCCCAGACATATGAGAGCATGGATATAAAGCTGTCTACTCCAGAGCCCAAAACCAAGAACAATTGGCAGTCACCTGATGACAGTGATGGAGAGCTGAAATCTGACCTCAATAGAAACAGTTATGCTGTGTTTTCCAAGTCAGAGTTTCCAACAAAAGGAAGTACTTCCAAGTCAAGTTCAAAATCACACAATGCTAGAGCCAAGAATAAAACTGCTAGTAGCAGCAGAATTTCAAATAAATCCGATTATGATAAAATTTCCTCACAATTGCCAGAATCAGATAATTTGGAAAAACAAACTACAACCCATTATGCAGATGCTACACCCCTCTGGCATTCACAGAATGATTTTTTCACTGGTAAACTTAGTCGTTCTGAATCAGATTTTTCCAAATTGTGTCAGTCTTACTCAGAGGATTTTTCAGAAAATCAGTTTTTCACTAGAACTAATGGAAGCTCCCTCCTGTCATCTTCAGACCGGGAACTTTGGCAGAGGAAACAGGAGGGCACACCCACCTTGTATGACAGTCTGCAGGATCAACATTCGAATGGGGCTGTTCAGGGTGTCCAAGGGCAGAGCGAAATTGAGAACACAGAAACTGTGGATAGCGGAATGAGTAATGGCATGGCGTGTGCATCGGGAGACCAAAGTCATTACAGTGAGTCTCAGCTCTCTTTACATGAGGATCTTTCTCCATGGAAGGAATGGAGTCAAGTAGAGCAAGGAGCTGACTTAGGGTTAGATTCATCCACCCAGGAAGCTTTTGACTATGACACAAACAGTCTACCTGATCAACAACTAGATATTTACAATAAAGACCTAGAAGACTTGGGAAAGTGCCCTAGTGACCTTCAGGATGACTCTGAGAGCTATGATTTCACGCAAGATGACAACTCATCTCCATGCCCTGGGTTGGATAATGAACCACAAGGCCAGTGGGTTGGCCAATATGATTCTTATCAGGAAGCTAATTCTAATGAGCTGTACCAAAATCAAAACCAATTGCCCAGGATGTATCGAAGTCAAAGTGAATTGCAAAGTGATGACTCAGAGGATGCCCCACCCAAATCTTGGCATAGTCGATTAAGCATTGACCTTTCTGATAAGGCTTTTAGCTTCCCCAAATTTGGATCTACATTACAGAGGGCTAAATCAGCCTTGGAAGTGGTATGGAACAAAAGCACACAGAGTCTCAGTGGGTATGAAGACAGCGGCTCTTCCTTAATGGGGAGATTTCGGACATTATCCCAATCAACTGCAAATGAATCAAGTACCACCCTTGACTCTGATGTCTACACAGAGCCTTTTTACTACAAAGCAGAGGATGAGGAGGACTATAGTGAGCCAGTGGCTGATAATGAGACAGATTATGTTGAAGTGATGGAACAAGTCCTTGCTAAGCTAGAAAACAGAACGAGTATGACGGAAACAGATGAACAAATGCAGGTATATGATCACCCTTCATATGAAACACCCTATGAAACCCCACAAGATGAGGGTTATGATGGGCAGGCAGATGATGTGGTTCGTGAAGGGGGATTGGAACCATTAAATGAAATACCAGCTGAAATGGAAATAAGAGAAGATGAAAACCAAAACATCCCTGAACAGCCAGTGGAAATCACAAAGCCAAAGAGAATCCGTCCCTCTTTCAAGGAAGCAGCTTTAAAAGCCTATAAGAAGCAAATGGCAGAATTGGAAGAGAAGATCCTGGCTGGAGGTACTAAAGTTTACATGCTACACTTGGAGCTACTTGTATTTTAACATTTGGTGGTGCTTCGTTAGAGCATGTTCTGTGTTTACTCTTGGGAAAAAGAATGTGTTTGCAAGAAATTTGCATGTTTATTTTGAGAAGGGTATTATTTTACTCTGCTCCCCCAACAAGCTGGGCTTGATGATTTAAAATCAAAGTGTTTTCAGGTAGGTCATACTAAAAGGAGCCCTACAGTCTGTGGATCAAGATTTCTCTGCTAGCATTGGTACAAACCCCATTTCATATTAACCAACTTTGTGGCATCAGTCATGAAAAAAAGGGTGAGTAAAGTCGAAGAGCAGCCTGGGATTATTCTTTGGTTCTATTTGGTCTATAGGGGTGAGGAGAATGGTGTAGTTAATCTTAAAGAATTAGGAAAGATGGACCCCCCAGACTTACCACTCCCTTTCCCATCAAATCTATAGTTTGGAGCCTGCCAGTAGGAAGAGGTGGGTTTGCACAGCCAACCCTAACCCGTCCCATGGAGGACCACTGTCTCCCTCACTGCCTATTGATGCAGCTGAGGGAGTACAATAGAGCCGAAACCCTAGGCCATGCCTGAATGGTCACGAGTCACTCTTTGAGTGAGAGTCAATATGGAGTAGAGTCAAGTTCCCCTTTGAAGAGTAGATTGGAAGTCTCTCTCCCCTTGTGAAAATGAAATAGTTCCCTTATTTAACAATTTTACTTGATTTTCTAGGGGAACAATTTTGGATCACACACGTAAAAATTAGCCACTTAAAAATGAAACTTTCTTTCTTCTTTTTACTTTTTATTTTCAATTAAACTTCACCCACACTTACCTGATCCCTTATCATTTATTTTATTTGCATGCTTATCACTTTATATCTCTGGGATAGTTTGCTATTATCTCAGTTGTAATGAATTATATATTTTAAATCTTTCCTTATTTATGGCATGGTAATCTTTAACTGAAGTATTCACATAATATTCCATAAAGGTATATTTTTATGTGATCAACTGGTACTTGCCATTATGAAATAATATAAAAATTTCTGCAGCCAGTAGCTGTTTATAGCATCTTTGTCTGAACAAAATTGTGATCAGACATTCCTCCAAACTGGTCATTTTCTCGTTGATATGGGTGGATTCTTCAATAATCAGAAAACTTTATTGTTAAAGTATTTTGGACCCTAAGGTAATTGAAATAACGACTAAGATTATCTGCTCTAAAAAATAAATCTGTCTATATAAAACAACACACCCTATGTAATTAAAGAACTACCTAAGTCAAAGGGATCTTGGGTGTATTAGCTGTGACTTTGTTGCTGTTTTCAGGAGGTAATTCTCAACTATATTTAAAACCAATGTGAAAGTGCAGAGTAGTCAAACTTTTATGCAAATAATAATTCATATTAGAATAATAGCTATCTTATTTAAGAGTGATGTTTAATAGTTAAATATCCTTGTTACTAAAACTCAGTTAATAGTTTCTTGGGATAAAGGCCAGCAGTTTGGCATTGTATTTTATTTATTTTATTTGCTATAGATTCAAAGACGTCTACTCAAGAGCATATTAAGACTAACCAGTGTGTGTGCACGTGTGTCTGTTGTGATGTAATAGATATTTTAATGCCAACTGGATAAAATACCTGAAATACTAGGCGATATTATAAAAATTACAAAACTATGTTTCAGGAAAAAAAATCAATCTTCATTAACTTTTAAAAGTTCCAAATTAGCAAGCGTCTACAAAATAGATTTCTATTGGTATTGACCTTTCAGGTAGTTAACAACCTTAATCATCCAGTGACACTTAAGCTTAGAGAACAGAAATACACTTAGTTAACTACACGTCACCAATTTAAGAATCTCAAAATAGGTAAAACAACATCGTACCATATTCCTGACATACTAGCCCGGGCTACTGAGGACCTAGACCCCCTCCACCATCTTGGAGCTTGGCTTGTTATCCTTGAGCCAGCTTAGAATGGAATCTGTTGGGGATCATCTATCCTAGAGGAAATCAGACACACATCCTTAAGATGCTTTTTGGTTGCTTGAAAGGCACCAGATTGACTACCCAGGAGGCTGCAGTAGCCTAGATTTTAAAGGCCATCTTTTCTCCCTTTGGCAGGAGTCAGGCAGTTGTCTCCCTCCTGTGCCACCAATATGCCTCAGGAGGAAGGGCAGCCAAAGAAGGGCATTTTTCAGGCCCCTTCACTGCTCAGAGCATCCCAATGAGGTGCGAATCGTCATGATGGATTTTTTTGTGCCCAAGGCCATCTGCTTACTGGGCTTTGGGCAGATGCCAACAGATTTTTCTCTCCATGGCTACCTAGTCATCATTAGGTAGCAGGGCTCTTTTCCATTACTAATCTGGCAAGATTAGACTGTAGAGCTCTTGCTGTAAAACTCCGTGGGATGCCGTTTCCCTGATGGAGCTTTACGGAATTATGAACTCGTAAATTATTTCAACTTTTGTCTCCAGCATCCTGGTATAGAGGAATTCTGAAGACCCCAATGTTTATACATGTGGATGTTTGGTCATATTGTTTTTGAGAACCTTCACCCCGAACAGCATGCCAGTGGGAAAGAGATTTGGGAGCATGTGGAGCCAGAAACTCCATGGGGTCATATTCTTCCCTTGTTGCTGAGCCCTGCTGAGTGGTGACTTTTGTGTAGCTGGCCTGAACCCCACACCATGATAGTGCCTCGGATCCCCCACCTCCAGCCCCACACCACCCGTTTACTGGAATTAACTATCGTCTCTTCTGAATTCCCAGATACTTGCCTCGTATGACACTGGCTTCCACCTTACATAATGACAGTTTGTGCACATTTCTCATTTGGTCTTCTAAAGTAATCTGGAGATGAGAGGTTTGTCTCCTTTTCTTCATTTGCACTGTGCCTAGATCAGTGCTTTATATGGAGTTGGCACTGAGTTAATGTGTGTTGGATTAAAGCCTGAATCAAGGGGAACAGGATACTAAATAAAACAAACAAACAAACCAAGCTTCAAAGTTAAGTTGAAATCTAAAGTGTGGCCTTAATTGCTAAGATTATGACTTTATCTTTTAAGAGTTCAAAAGTATGGTTAGAAATGAAAGATTATTATTATTATTGTAAATTTTTACATTTGAGTATAATTGACACATAATCTTACATCAGTTTTGGTGTACAGCATAATGATTTGACAAGCCTATACATTATGCTATACTCACCACAAGTATAGCTACCATCTATCACCTACAATGTTCTTACAGTACCATTGACTATGTTCCCTATGCTGTGCCTTTTATTTCCATGATTTATTCATTCCGCAACTGGAAGCCGATATCTAACACTCCCCTTCACCCATTTTGTCTGTTCCTCCATCCCTCTCCCCTCCGGTGAACATCAGTTTGTTCTCTGTATTTGTAGGTCTGGTTCTGCCTTTTTGTTTGTTCGTTTATTCATTTTTTTTTTTTTTAAGATTCCCCTTAAGAGTGGAATCCTATGGTATTTGTCTTTCTCAGTCTGGCTTATTTCACGTAGCACAATAGCCTCTAGATCTGTCCTCATTGTCACAAGTGGCAAGATCTCATCCTTGTTTATGGCTGCACAATATTCATGTGTGCATGCGCCAACACACACCCCACATCTTCCTTACCCAGTCATCAATCGATGGACCTTAGATTGCTTCCATTTCCTGACTATTATAAATAAATATTATAAATAAGCAGAGGGGTGCATCTATCTTTTTGAATTAGTAAAAGCCTATTACTGAGCCCTACTACATACCAGATGTTGTCCGGGCAGTCTCTCTGTTTTTATTTTTACTTCTTACAATAACACTATGAATTTGATTCCATGATTATTCGATTTTACAGGTGAGGAAACTGAGATGCTGAAAACTTGTATAACTTACTCAATATCTTACAGATAGTAAGGGGTGGATCTTGAGATCTAGGTCTAAATGGTTACTTTGGTTATTTAGAGCAGCCATATGCTTCCTCACTTCAGAGATTCTTTATTCATGTTTTAAGGTGGATAAAAACATGATGAAAAAGGGACAGCATTAGCCACAGGTTTATTATAACTAAAGGATTTTCTTTAAAAAACAGTAATAATACAAAAGGCACTGAGGTTTTGATATAAAATAGTTCATTCTCAGTTTTCCTGCCTCAAGTTCCTGATACATCTTATAAATCAAGGTTTGTAGAGCCCAATAAATACTGTACAATAGCAGCTCAGTGGATGATGTATTTGAAGTCTGAGTATACTTGACCTGGAATTAGAGTCTGACATCAGTTTGAAGTAAATTTTCTTTAGCAGAACAAAAATCTTGTTTTGTTTTGAAATGCCATTGCCAGACTGTCTCTAGATTCTGAAAGAGACTGTGACTTCTGTAATTAGCATAATTAATGATATTTTTACCATGGTGTACATTTTGTTTTCTAGTAGTTGTAAAATTTGTGGAAATATTTTAGCTTCCAGCAAAGAAATGAAATTGAATGTAAAAGGTTTTCCTAAAGTTGAGACTTCATTATGTTAGACCAGTGGTTCCAAATCTGGCCGATTGTTAGAATCATCTGGGGAGCTTTTGTAGTACTTGTTATTGTTCCCAACAAGAGTTGTTGTAAAATTATTAATTATTAGGATCTTGTCACTGAATTTTTTGATTTTGTGGTTCTGTACTGGGGCCCATGGATCTTTATCCAAAACTATATGTGCTATTGATGAATTATATGTGCCCTTGTAAAACATACACACACACACACACACACACACACACACACACACACGCTAAAATAAAATGCAGAAAATACAAAAGTGAAAAGTAAAATTAACAACGTCTATTCTTCAGAGAAGGAAAATTTGTTTCTGACACTCTATAAACACACATACATTTCCTTTCTTTTTAAATTTAACATAAATGGTATTACATTTCATATATTCATGTTGTTCTGCACCTTGCTTTTTTCATGTAATATATATTTGAAAGATCTTATTATGTGATTACCTGCTGTATTATTTTCAGTGACACAAAGATTTCCACTATAGTTATTGCATAATTTATTGACTCAGTGCCCTACCACTGAACAGTGAAGTTTCTTAAAGACCCACAAACAATGCAGACTTATTAGCTGCCTTTGAGCAAATGAGATAACTCATATAAATACCTAGATATTATAATTAGTCAGTGGATTTCCTCCAGCTTTGTTGAGTTAGGATCTCAGGAATTCTAGGTCAATTCATAGCACCTATCATAACTGTAAATTTATATTTATGTATATAATTATTTGGTTATTATAGATGTCTGCTACTAGACTAGCTGGTAGAGTCAATGAGTGAATGTTTCTGTTGCTATTGTAATGCTAAAGCCTAGGTCAGTGGCCTAGAGTAAATACTCAATAAATTTTTGTTGNGGAGTCAATGAGTGAATGTTTGTTTCTGTTGCTATTGTAATGCTAAAGCCTAGGTCAGTGGCCTAGAGTAAATACTCAATAAATTTTTGTTGATTAGATAAATATATGCTAACCCACTCCCTATGTTTCTGGGCTACCTAGTTCCACATATGGTGGAGAACTCATAAAATTAAAATACACTTCAGGTGTTTTTTTTCTTTCAATCAAAAGGACATTTTAAAATTATACATATTTTAACAGAATACAATAGGCAAAGCATGATTGAGAATGAAAACATAACTTTTCCCTCTTTGGCTCAATAGCATCTGTGAGAAGGCTAGCTCTTCTTTCCATGATGATGTAACCTACGCATCTGCAAAAATGTATTTGAATTTACTTAAATTCCAGGCTTCATGTTGAAGAAGAATAAATATTTCAGCTAAGTTCTGGGTCTTTGTTGGCCCAAATCTATCAAGAGGTGCCTCTCAAACGTTAGGGTCCAGGTCAGGAAGGATGGGGTCTGCCTTTTGTAATCTGTTCCGTAGGTGCTTCTGATTCAGATGACCATCAGAACACACTTAAAGAGTTCTACTCAGCACCATGTAGCAAATATCTCACCTGCCCACATAGCGTTGTTTTAGCTCTTCTTCTTTTCAAAGTAGAAGAGACAGAAACAGTTTAAG
>NC_048222.1:52274810-52431938 GCF_002007445.2 Ailuropoda melanoleuca | reverse complement strand
TAACTGACAATGAAATGTGGTGATTTCCAGATTGTATTAAGAGACTGCGGCACAAATTTCCAAATTCCAGAGATTAAAGAGTTTTATGGCAATATCTCAGATAAATAGGTTTTTCTTTGTTTCTGCTAATTTCATTGTCCACGTTCTTCCTGCAAGTTCAAAAAGAGAGGTATATCCTATAGAAATTGTGACTCATTTGTGAACTTTCTGCATGGAATGAAATAAACTCTGAAGCTGATGTAAGACACGGTAAAGTAGAGCCTAATCAGTTGTTATTGATTAGATTAAAATGGGAGATGCTAGGACCTGGAATAGATGTACCCGTTGAGGTCATTCAGGATCTGAAGCTCAGGAGCAAGTGAGGGGAGGAAGTCCAATGTGGCAGAGAAAATCTGTCACCTGGAGATAATATTTTGGAGAATGGGTGACTAATAAACCATCTGCCAGTAACTCTGTGTGTCCGTGGAGGAGGTAGAGAACTGCTGGGAGCAAAGGGTATTGAAGACTGAGGTGAGCAGGAAGTTGCTTTTTGCTGATAGTGGCTTGGTTACTTGGTTAGGGACTAGGGATTAGGGAGAAGAGAAGGTTCTAAACATCCCAGAATGTGATGTTTTTCTCTTAAGAGAAAAGCAAATCCCAGAGGGACTGATATACTAGACAAGTTATCAGGAAGTGACTAGTTACCTGAACTAAGGTCCAAGGTCAGGAATGAGTCTCTAAGACAGGTTTTTTTTTTTTTTGTTTTTTGTTTTGTTTTGTTTTGTTTTTTTTTTAAACCTGATTGTTCTGGGCATCCAAAGCCATTTGTGGGCAGAATGACTTGAGGCCAAGTCCCTGGTTGCTGGGATACCCTGACCCCAAATAGAACTATTCCTCATGTTTAAGGTATTAGCTTAGTTTGCCTCCATATACTACAAGACCAGCTAGAACTAAATGCATTAATGGACTTTTTAATTATGTCTTGTTTCAACTTATAATATGCTGCTGCTTCTCCTTTTTAAAGGAAAGCATGTTACAGGATCTTGTTTATTTCATTCATCAAACTTCGATCATGCTGGCTCTTAGCTAATCCCCAAAATAAAAAAAGTCTTTAGAGGATAAAGTGGCTACCATTCAGCAGGTTCAAACAACTGTGCTATGACTCTGTAGGCAAACCCAAAGGGTCCTAAAAATATATTGAGTATGTCATTTTGTTTAGAATAAATTTATCTCTCCCTACTCCTTCCAACAATCCTCACTGTCCTCAATTTATCCCTCACTTTTCCCCAGTTCAAGAATGGTTACTACTTTAAAAAGGATAGTACTTATTTTGAAGTATGAAATTTGATGTCTGTGTGGGCATATTTTTAAAATGTAGTATTGACACACAAGCACACACATATTTTCTTAAGAACGCTGTAAGGTAGGTAGCTTAATAATGAATAGCATTTATTGAGTCCTTTGTTGTGTGCCAGACACAATTCTCAATATTTTACACTATAGTCATATAATCCTCAAAATAACCCTATTAGGTGGGTGCTATTATCTCCATTTTAAAATGAGAAGCAAAGACAGGGTGACTTAATTAAGGGGAGGAAAAAAATTTTTAAATGTCAGAACCAGGATTTAGAATTAGGTATTTCTCTTCCAGATTCTATGTGCTTACCTACTGCCAGGCTAGTTTAGGATTTTGGAAATTAAATGTTTGTATTCCACTGTATAAGTTGGAGACCTGAGGTAGCAAATTGTTGATTTACCTGACGNGGAGACCTGAGGTAGCAAAATGTTGATTTACCTGACAGCACTGATTTGTCAGCAGACCTATAATTACAAACTATTCTCTCAAATCATAGGCTAGCACTCACGCTATCCGATCATTCTCCCATTTCACATAATATTATTACAGGCAACGTGATTATCCAGGTGTCACTTCTGTGTAACTTGTGGTAAAAGAAATTGTTGACTGTATGTAACACTGGCAACAATAAATGACAGATTGAATATGATCTTATTTCTCAGAGATGCAGGTTAAGCTTCCCCTTTTCTTAATGCCTTTTCTGATGCTTAGCGATGTCTTGTGGAAAGCCCGTAGTTTGAGTTGTCTATTTCTGTTCTTTAGTGATTGTAGTTAAAGATATACACACTCTCAGGGCGCCTGGGTGGCACAGCAGTTAAGCGTCTGCCTTCGGCTCAGGGCGTGATCCCGGCGTTATGGGATCGAGCCCACAACAGGCTCCTCTGCTATGAGCCTGCTTCTTCCTCTCCCACTCCCCCTGCTTGTGTTCCCTCTCTCGCTGGCTGTCTCTATCTCTATCGAATAAATAAATAAAATCTTTAAAAAAAAAAAAGATATACACACTCTCATGGACAGCCACACACACACAGAAAATGTGAATTCACTGAATGCTTGACATNTTGTGTTCCCTCTCTCGCTGGCTGTCTCTATCTCTATCGAATAAATAAATAAAATCTTAAAAAAAAAAAGACATACACACTCTCATGGACAGCCACACACACAGAGAAAATGTGAATTCACTGAATGCTTGACATGATATTTACTTTCTAAGGGAAACAAAAAGGAAATTCCCAAGTTGGTCAACATTCCTTTTGCATTTTCTAAACTCATAAAGCAATTCTAATATTTTTAAAAGTTAACTATCACATATATTTAATTCTTATAAAATATCAGTGAAATAGACTATAGCCAACCTCCTCAAGTCTCTCACCTCAAGGTAATTAGCAGTAGTTATATAGATTGTAAAACCAGCAAGTGATGGGACCAGGTATCAACCCAAGACTTCTGTATCCTACTGTGGTACTCTTTGCACAACAACACGTTCTTAGCTACTTGCACACATTTGTACTTTTTCCTCCTAGACGTTAGAGCATCTGGTCTGTAAAAACTTTTGGGGCTACGTCAAGGTATTTCTCTACTGGTTCCTAAATTTAGTTATTCTCAGATTTTAGAATGCATAAAAATCACCCAGAAGTACTTGCTTAAAAATGTAAGTTATTTGGTCCAATCTCTAGTTGGTTCCAATGCAGGACGATCCATGAATCACATTAAGAAATGCTTAATGGCTAGTAGTTAATAGATCCTAAGTGCTCTTCTGCCTTCATTCTTTCTTGGTGATTTCATTTGCTTCTTTAGCATGAGTTCCCATCTGTGTGCCGATGGTTCTAAATCAGTGTCTGTGGGCCAGCTCACCAAGCCTAGTGGATTATATACATTCATTCTTTCTATCATTAATTCATCCACTAGTGAACTCATTCTTGAGTAAATATCAAATTGCCTGGCTGGGCATTGGGATAAAGTGGTGACAAATCTTATTTGGTCTTTGTTAAGTGGGCAAGATGAATTTAAATTAAAAAAATTTACACAAATATATCACTTTGTTAAGAGAGCGTATTCTAGTTTGGAGGTTAGAGAGGACTTCCTATAGTAAATGATACTTGAGCTGAGATCTAAAGATTAAATATACTGAACTAAACTAAGAGGAAGGAAAAAGAGCATTCCAGGCAGAGGAAATAGCATGGACCAGGGTCCTAAGGCAGAAAATGGCTTGACATATTTGAGGAATCTAAAGAAAGCCAGGTATGGCTGACATACATCAAGCAAGGCAGCCAATGGTGCGACACGAACCTGGTATAGTAATCAGAGGTCAGATTTTTCTGAGTCTTGTGGATCACTTGGGGATTTCTTTTTTTAGAAACCATGGAAAGCTATGAAAAGGATTACTATACGAGTTGTAGGACTTCCATCAAATAGGATATCTCTCAAGCCTCATGCCTGGCACTGTACCCTTTTCTTCCTCTGTCTCCTAATCCTGCTTCTCCTCCTGGGTTTCCTGTCTCAATAAATGACACCACGATCCTCTTGTTTGCTCAGGTCAGAGGGTCCTCCTCTTCGGCTCCTTCCTTGTCATACAGTAGTAGTGGACATTTGCTTCTTTTTTGGCCACCCATAATCTGAATTCCTTTCTTATTTGTGTTTCTGAGTGTGTGAGCCCTTGGGGGGAAGGAGTGCCCTGTATCAGAAGCTGAAGGGAGCTGGACCTTCCTTCTCCCCATGCCCGGCAACCTTGGCTTGAGCACGTGACTCAGAATTGGCTGATGGGAAGCTTCTGCCAAGGACTTTGAGTTTGAATCCATCATTTCACAAGCCCTGACATTTTTGCCACATAATTATCTCTCAAATACAGTTCTTTTGGTCTCCATCGTCTCCACCCTCGTTCTAGCAACCGCCATCTTTTGTGTGGACTATGTTAGAGCTTCCTAACTAGTCTTCCCATTTCGTTGTCCTGTTGCTCCTGCCCTCTCCCCCAAACTGTCATCTCTCTGCATCCAGAGATACATAAAAATCTGCAAAACTACAAAAAGAAGTCATTGTAGTTACTTTTATGACAAAGTCCAAACGACCAGTGAACCCATTGCGTTGAAGATGCCTGTTTGCTTACTGTCCCCCTCACATGAGGCTATAAGCTCACAGGAAGCAGGGGCTGTGCCGTGCACCCTGGCATCTCTTCGGGTGCCCACCGTGACCAGCAATGAGACAGGGGAACTTTGTGGTTAGGAGCACGGGCTCTGGTGTCAGCCTACAACTGTGCAATCTTAAGTTGTTTCATCTCTCTGTGACTCACTTTCTTCACTGAGAAAGTGAAGAGATCATAAGAGTATCTCTGTGTGATAATAAAAATAAGATGTACTTTCAGCTAAACCAAGAGGTAATCTACCTAAGAAGCATAAAGACTTTTTTCTCTGATCTTCAATAATTTCTGAGAAACATGAGCCAGAAGCTAAATGCTACAATTACCTTCTTATGTATTTTTTAACTGAACTGAAGTTACCATCCAGAACGCATTTTGGAAAGTGATCAATTACGTGATTATTTTTGTGGTTTGAATCCTTGAAAGACTCTGGGCACAAGCTGCTCCACGCAGTATTAATAGCGAGTTATTGATGTTTTCATGAAACACAAAAACATGCAACTGCCTGAACTCCCTGGCTTGTTAACTGCTTTGCCTTGGGGCAGCTTCAATGTAGAGAACCAAGTAAGTCCATCAACGTTTATTGAGTGCTTAGAAGTGCGATGAGCTCAAGATTAGGGCCCTGGGAAGAGAGAAAACACAGGATGCAAAGACATTAGATTATTTCCTTGAGTTTCATTCAGGTCAACTCAACGTTATTTCTTGAGCTAACTGTTGTGAGAAGCATTGTGACTTATAACCAAATATTATGATTACATTGTTTATTTAAAAAAATACTGATTAGCATGTACCTGAATGTATTCTGTGTAGGACATCATAGAAGAGTAGACACAGAAAAGATAATTTATAACTAGATGGCTAATGACAATTACTCTTTAATTAGTAATTATTTAATTCATAGCTATTAGGTATTACCACTAATAAGCTTAGAAGATAAAAATGAGTCATAACATTAAAAATAATAACTGACATTTATTCAACCCAAAGTATATATGAGAGGTAAGCACTTTGTGTGCACTTACTCAATTGAAGTTTCACACATGCTTGAGAGGTGCAGCAGGAAAGATGTCTCTGGAACTCCGGGTCACCCTTCTGATCTTTCCTCTGATTTCAGCCGTGGCTGTGGTGGACTGCCCCGTGGAAGCTCAGCCTCATCCTTCATGGATGGCCTTCCACCTGAGCCGGTGCCTTCATTCTTTCAGATTTCTGCCTTGAAGTCCCCCTCACATTCAGGGATTCCCTCAGCAACCCTCAGCAAGGGTGTTCAGTGGTGATTAGGTAAACGCCGCAGACCTCCACTCTGTAGGAGACGACACCTCTGGAGGGAGTTGAGTCCCTACTGTCTGCAGTGGCAGCCTCAGTAACGCACTCTTATGTTGGTGTGTCCTCCTCCTCTGTGTCATTCTCTCTGCTCCTCATTCCTGCTTCCAGATCACCTCCCAAAGAAAGTTCCTCTCCTCATGTCTTTGCCCCAGCCTCTACTGGGGGAACCCAAACCAAGACCCGAGGTCAAGACTATTTATATTTTCATTTTATCAATGGGATGACAGTGCCTTGGCCCATTGAGCTGAATGTCACTTACCTTAGCTGACTCACCTTCAGCAGAACCAGGGTTTGAATATCTGCTCTTCATTACTGCCCAACCTCTGATGAACAATATAAAGGTGCTTGCAAAAAAGACCTAACTAATCACAGTAAAAATGCTTAGGTTTGAGGGGCCTTAAAACTGATCTCAGGGCAATGAGGTGAATTGGGTTAGAAATTATTGTTAGTGACAGTAGTAAGTGAACAAATCCACTTCTGTATTCATCGAAAAACATTAGGGCAAAATTGTGTAGAAGTCAGCAGGGCTTCCATCATCCACTTCCTCCCGGCCTCCCCACCTTCCCATCCCAATCTCCTGGGCTGGCAGTGGGATGTGTCTTCTGATGATTAAGTGTCCTGTGGGCACCTGCTCTTTGCTTCATCCTCTCCTGCCCTTCTCAACTTCCCTTTGTGCAATGACTCTGATATTTATTGTTATTGATTTTCAGTTAATAAGCTGCATCTCCCAGGAGTGTTCGCATTTTTATGCCTTTTCTGTTACACAATGACAGGTTTTTCTGCTGATGGAGGCATTTTAGGCAGTAGCAAACAGGTTGGGTATAGCTTTTGGATAGCAGAGCTTGTCCAGATATCCTGAAATCATACAATTTTAGCAACTAAGCACACATAAGGCTGGGCTTGAATGAAATCATCTTTGAGGGACGCCTGGGTGGCACAGCGGTTAAGCGTCTGCCTTCGGCTCAGGGCGTGATCCCGGCGTTATGGGATCGAATCCCACATCAGGCTCCTCCGCTGTGAGCCTGCTTCTTCCTCTCCCGCTCCCCCTGCTTGTGTTCCCTCTCTCGCTGGCTGTCTCTATCTCTGTCGAATAAATAAATAAAATCTTTTTTTAAAAAAAAGAAATCATCTTTGAACAGCTTGAAGGTTCTACATTTTGAGGTGGAAGGACTGATCGAAAGAAATAGAAACAGCATTCTTTCTGGCCACTTCTTTGGGAGGGAAGCAAGTGTGTGTCCCTATGTGCATGTGCATGTGTGCATAATGACCTAACTGTACAGCTTTCTGGACAAATGGTGTTTATTGGTGACTTTTATAGACAATATAGAAATAAGGATCAAATACAGTAAAGCTCTGATCTGGCTACATAAAATTAACCATGATCACAGTCAAATATGTTCTCTGCCTCCCATGGTCACGTTATGTTTAAAACAAAATTTTAAACAAACCTAATTTTTGCACATCAGTCATGAACTTCGTCCTAAATTTTCCTTGTTACAACACTAAATTATTACATGGGTAATTGATCCTTACGGCCTGCTGCTTGGGTAACTCATTTTCTGCCCGCAACTTAAACAATTAGTGAAGTATTGATTAGAAGGATTTCCTTTTCTTATGGAAAAGACTCTCTATGTCTTAAAGCCTGAGGAAGAGTTACATCAAATTTATGGTTCAGGGTCCGATGATTGCTTTGTGCTGAGTAGTATTATTGACTTATGAATGTATTCATTTGTCTCTGTAATTTGATTCTGTTGGTGCCTTTGATTTCTCTGGCATTGTTCAATGTGAGTATAAATGATTTAGAAAGAAAAGTAGTTTGTGGGGAAGGGAGCCGTTTCCATGTCAAGGTAAGTCAAATCACATTGATAAGAAAACAGTTTGATTACAAGACTGAATAAACATCAGGAATGCTTGGACAAGCCTAGAAGAGAGCTCTTCAGAGAAACTTTGTCCACCCTGTTGTCCTTCCCCACTGCATTGGGGGATGATTATTCAGGTTTGAAGGGTAAATAACTTTTAGAGAATTGTTCGTCATATTCCCTGTGCCACAAGATATCCAATGTTTTGGCAACTCAGAATCACTGTTTTAAAGTCCAACAGCAGAAAACAAAGGAACGCATGTGGATTTAATGTGGCATTTCTTAGATTCATGGGTTTCTAGGCTATCAGGAACCTTTTAAATCATTTAGGCCAGTTCTGTCCTTTAACATTTGAGGGAAATGAGAGTCTAGAGGTCAAGTATTTTGTTTTTTGTTTTTTGATTTGCTTTTGTTTTTGTTTTTTTGGTCCCAGATCACACAGTAATTATGCTAAGAACTTGTTAGAAACGGGTTCTCCTTATTCAGTAGTAAAACTACATGCTGAACTGCAGTAGAAGGATGACTGTAGTCAAACAGCTGCTCCCTTAATGATAGCATAGGTGCAATGAATGACTAATTGTCTCAGAGCCTGCTACCTAATTTATAGAAATACAAATGCAAAATGCTCAATATACTTCTATTTACCAATATTAGAATGAAAATCTGAAGATACAAAAGATAAAAATAGAGGGAAATGTTAAAACATCTCGAATGAGTTTAGAGAAACCTCATTACTTTTGATCTATCTCAATTCCTAATTTACTCTATTAGGTGATACGAAAAATGATTCTTTGGATCACTGTTCTAACTTTATGTCATTGTCACTGAATTTTGGGGCTGGAATGGCTAGACTGGGTCTTGCAGATTTTGGGTACAGTTGTTCCCAAGCCCAGATGTGTGCCAACATCACCTGGGTGTATTTTACATACAAAGGTTCCAGGCTCTCACTCCTGAGGATTCTGATTTAAGGGGTCTGGAGAAGGACCTGGGGGTTTATATTGCCACTAGGATTCCCTAAGTTTCTGAAGACCAGACAGCTTGGAAAACTAATCTAATCCCCTTGTTTCACAGATGGAAAAGCTTAAAACCCAGATATTACATGTCTGGGTCTTTTTGGGGGGATGGTGGGTCAGCACATTGAGTGATGGGAGAGGGAACCAGCATCTTTAGGAAGTTGACCCAAACTTCAACTTCATGAAAGCATTCACACTGGGCTGCTTGAACCCATGTAACCTATATGTCCTTTTATTGTTTGTTTTTGTGGGCTAGAAAAAGCATCTAATAGGAATGAGCTCTCTAGTAAAATCCCCTGTAATATACAGAGTCATGTCATCATAGGGTCATTGAATTAGTTCCACTCCATGGGGAGGGGGAGAGGGAGGAGGAAGGGAGGGAGGCGGGGGGAGAGAGAAATTTAAATAGTGTCAGTGATGCTTCAAGCCAATTCATTCAAAGAGCTTTTGCCCGTGAGTGGACTTCTCTGGCTTGCTCTCTGCCCCAGGAGGCTGACCTGTGTCTACTGCATCCAGTCTCCTTTGCCAGCAGGCTTCTGGTCAGGTTTGCACAAGGTCAGATGGAAAAAGGGAAAGGAGGTCAGGGTATCTCTTCTCACTTTCTGCTTAAGTGCCTTAGCTCTGGCTAGTCGTGTCTCTCTGGTTCATGACTGTGTCGGCCATCACAGCAGCTCTCCCTGAGCACTGGGCTCTCCCACTGCACTGGGCTCTCCCTGAACACAGGGCACACTGTTTCCTCCCCTTCATCCTTAATTAAGTCCTAGGCACAGTAACCATTTCCCATAGTATCTAGACTCTAGGACCTTACCATCCCCTTTTTGTTCCTTAACCCAGCTCTCTATCTATAATTGGTCCTTTTCTTCTTCATTTGGACCACTGGCATTAATTCTGTTTCCTGCAGGCACTTAGATTAATACAAGAAAGGAACAAAATTATTTAGTCATTCTAAAGTTCCTGTATAATGCCAATATCTCCTTGAACCAAAAATGATTTATCTTTAGGAATACAATGATGTGAAATTCTCCTTTATACAATTACTTGATTTGCATTGCACATTACATTTTATCATTTTGAATACATATTTTTAAAAGATTTTATTTATTTGGGAGAGAGAGAGAGCATGAGTGGGGAGCAGGAGAGGCAGAGGGAGAGGGAGAAGCAGGCTCCCCGCTGAGCAGAGAGCCTGGCATGGGGCTTGATCCCAGGACCCTGGGGAACATGACCTGAGCCGAAGGCAGATGCTTTACTGACTGAGCCACACAGGTGCCCCTTGAATGCACAAATTTGTTGACATAAAAGTATGCACACTATATTCTGTGAATTATTTAAGATGTTTTCAAAGGTGATTTGACTACAGAGGCTTTCCTCCTTAGACACTGACTTCAGAACCTACTTCCGTGTTGAGTGCCACTCCACTGTACACATTGTAACAAAATTTCAAACAGGGAGGGAGATCATAGAGTGAGAGAACCAAGGTGGGGAAAAATTCAATTGATCTAACTCCTTAACCTACACTTTACTGTGTTCCAGAAGTCTGAAACAAACCCTTCAAAGTACCCCCACAGAAGAGTATAAATTGGTACAACCACTTTCAAGGACAATTCGGCGATATCTACCAAGGTTTTAAGTAAACTTAGCCTTCCTTGCATTGTTTTTTCCTTTTATGAATGATGCTTTGGATATATACGTGTAAGACTTTGTCTCCACATTGTCTTATGTAACACACTATACAACCTAAACATCCATTGTCACATGTAACAGCATATAACCTAAACATTCCGTGTCATATGAAACACAGTATGTAGGTTAAAGATCCATAAAAGGAGACTTGTTAAAACTAATGTATTCAGACAATGGATTAGTCTCCTGACCTTGTAAAGCATGAGAAATATCTAGATGCTTGAGATATATTAAGGTGAAAAAACTCCAAGATGCAGACAGCATGCTATGTCACCTTATTTGTGAAATATATCCCTACGGGGTTTTTTTTCTTTTTTTAATCATCAGTATATATTATTTGTATAATAAAACAAACCATATGCCAGGGTGATGTTGGTGAGAACTTAGAGACACTTACTGCTAATTAACTGATTTCAGAGGAACTCATTATCTCCAATTAAGAGATACCTCTGTGTGGGGAGCCCTCTTCAGATTCCACTCCCTTACTCCAAACACTTTAAGCTGGGTGCTTGTAACTTTGTCACTAGGGAGGGGACTCAAGCTCTGACTTCCTTTACAGAGAAATTCCTGTGTGCCCATCACTCGGGAATGTAGAAGCTGATTTCTGCAGGTGATGAGAAAGTTTTCATCATCCAAAATGTCAGCAACACAAATGAGAATGTAGGAGAGTGTCATGCCAGGGAGTGGGGAGAGTTCGGGATGACAGGATAAGACTCCAAGAGCCCGAGCAGCTCACAGAGAGGTTTCACACAGAGGAAAGGTATTAAATCAAAGAGAGCAAGGTTTGCATTTTTAGATGAAGCCATTGGCTGCCAGAAAGAGATTGAAAAGATGACTATGTGGTCATAAATTCCTCTATCTTAAAAGGCAGTTTGGGTAGTAATACTTCAGCGATTTTGTAGGCTGGCCATCTGGGACATGAGGTTGCGAAGAATTATTGCCATGCTAGGGGCTTGCAAGCCAAGTGGAGAGGTTTGTCTCCAGACCACAACACCTTTCCTTTCCAGGAACACTTGTCTCTACCTACCTTCAGTCTTTTATTCATTCCCGAAGAAACTTTGAACCCTAACTATTTGACTCTGAATGCTAAGTGAGTAGCATTACAGGGGAAGTCACAGGGATGTCTTG
The DNA here is from genome assembly GCF_002007445.2 of Ailuropoda melanoleuca. Classification (NCBI taxonomy): domain Eukaryota; kingdom Metazoa; phylum Chordata; class Mammalia; order Carnivora; family Ursidae; genus Ailuropoda; species Ailuropoda melanoleuca. Next base: position 52,420,469 of record NC_048222.1, on the reverse strand, counting down.
TATAAATTGGACAGCCATCTTTTAAAGTGAACACTTCATCCAAAAACAGTCCAAACTAATTTCTAATGTTAAAAGTCAGGTTAGTGGTTACTCTATCAAACAGACAATCCAATGTACGTAGATGCTATTATAATTAATACATTATAAACTCATATCGATGTATAATTGAATTAAAAGTTGCTATTGCTACAATCAATTGATGCTGAAATAGCAAAATAATTATTAACATTTTCTTATGGCTCACCCAATGGCAAGCATTGATATATATGTTGTGTATATATATATATGTAAAAATATATATGTATTTGCGCATTGATCCAATGAGGAAAATACAATCGTTACCTTCATTTTATAGCTGAGGAAGACAGGGAATAGAGAGTTTAAACTACTTGCCTAGAGCACATCATGAAGAAACTCAGAGTGGAACACCTTGGTCTTTTTGGCTATAAAACACTTTTATCCACTTCACTGCAGTGTCTAAAAGTACAACTACTATTGAAAGGGAAACCTGAAAAATTATGTGAATGCTAAAAAGAGCTGCCAGTACTCAAAATAGCTGGAAAAGGTGATGTTAAACTTGAGCCAGTGATTTCTCTTTCAAGAAGCATTCCAGGCTTAGGACGCTTTTAAATGGAAAGCACGGAGAGTACTAGGACAGGCCTCTGCTGAATGCTAGCTCCTTTGGTTAGCCCGAGCAATTTAAAATACCTCACATTTAGTCTTCACACGGGGCTCAATTTCTTGGCAGTTCTGCTTTTTGTGGGGGTGAGTGGTCTGCTTCTGGTGACCCAAGTAAAGTAAGGGCATTCATTAGCTTACTGATTCTCTTTACTGTACCCAGGATCTTCTGATCTGAGTCATTGGAGTTTTTCCAAGTTTGTGTGGTTATAGAAATTCAGAGGTAAAAGAACTTTGGAAGTTCTTCATTTTGTTCTGGTCTTATAACACCTCACATCACCACTTGCAAAAGTATTTTTGGGGAGTACATCCAACAATTTGCTTCACTTGTGGTTTTTAGTGTGTCCTATTAATCTTTTTTCCCCAATAAACTCATATACATTTATTGTATAAAATTTGACAAATGCAAGTGAATCTCTGTTCTTTTACCAAAAAATGGGAAGTATAAAAGTGAGCCAGTCTTGTGTGTGAGTGTGTGTTTAAGGACAGCTTTTGAGCAAGAAAATTCTATTTACATGTATTGTTTTAAAACTAATATTTGATTCATTAGTTACAAATTTTTTAAAACGTAGTTTTCTTGTGCTTTTGCATTAACCCATATATCTTATTCTATTTGTAGATGTAAAATTTTAACAATCATCTGTTAAAATCAAGGAGGTTTTGAATAACTGTTATCTCCATTTACAAATGAGGTTAACTATATAATTGTAAATGTTTGAAATTTCACTTATACATTGAAATACTTAGTTTTCTTTTTGAGCATTTTAACTGACTGATAAACAGAACTTTCCCAAGTGATTAAGTTGTTCTTTAAAAGATAATAAGTTAAACATAAATAAGGTGAATATTAAGTTCTCTTTTACATCCCAATAATGTTTAGTAACTGAACTAGGGTCGCCTGGGTGGCACAGCGGTTAAGCGTCTGCCTTCGGCTCAGGGCATGATCCCGGCGTTATGGGATCGAGCCACATCAGGCTCCTCCGCTATGAGCCTGCTTCTTCCTCTCCCCCTCCCCCTGCTTGTGTTCCCTCTCTCGCTGGCTGTCTCTATCTCTGTCAAATAAATAATTAAAATCTTTAAAAAAAAAAAAAGAAACTGAACTAAATTCTTGGGGCACCTGGGTAGCTCAGTTGGTTAAGCATCTGACTCTTGGTTTCTGCTGAGGTCATGATGTCAGGGTCTGGGATGGAGCTTCTAGTCAGGCTCTGCTCTCAGCGGGGAGTCTGCTTCTCCCTCTCCCTATGCTCCCCATCTACCTCACGCTTTCTCACTCTCTCTGTCTCTTAAGTAAATAAATAAAAATCTTAAAAAAAAAAAAAGGAAACTTAGCTAAATTCTCTTTGGTTTTTTTTTTTTTTTAAAGATTTTTATTTATTTATTTATTTGACAGAGAGAGACAGCCAGGGAGAGAGGGAACACAAGCAGGGGGAGTGGGAGAGGGAGAAGCAGGCTCATAGAGGAGGAGCCTGATGTGGGGCTCGATCCCCGAACACCAGGATCACGCCCTGAGCCAAAGGCAGACACTTAACGACTGCACCACCCAGGCGCCCCTAAATTCTCTTTGAATAACTAAGATCACAATTCCAAAATTAATTATGTTTAAATTTAGAATCCTGAGGCTTATATGTTAGCTTAATAAATTAAATGGTTTTAAATATTTCTAATAGTTTATTAAATACGGACAGATTGTTTCCATTTTTACAGAAACATTTTCCTAAACTTAACACATTTTTGTGTAATTATGGATTTGATTTATTATCTCCATCTTTTTAAGCCCAGTTGAGATTACAAATCAGTGGGCGATTTGGGGCCTGTATGCAGTATTTGATTCTCCCTGTGTCTCTTACCTACACACTGACTTGCTTGTAATAGTTGCTATAACAACAGAGACTCCGTGTCCTTTAGAGGACATTGTCATCTCCTAGGCTCAGACTATTGTTATGTAATATTTCTGTCTACCCCTGTTGAGCTCCTTTATAATTCTCTTCATGGCTTGCTTCGTTTTCACACTTGCTTGATTCTCTTAATACATTTTAATGTTTTCCCATCTAGCCCAAAACACTTTTCTTTGTTTTCCACCGAATATTTCACACACATATGTAATACGTTTGAAATATCATTTAACTTTATTGCTGTTTTGTATTGTTGAAATTCTGTGTTCTTTCCAATATTATTCCCGACTGGCAGAGCCACCATGAGCTAGAATGGCATGGCACTGGATACTGTGTGTCCCTCCAGTCTTTGGCTCCACAGACATCAAACCGAAATCGAGCTAATGACAGTAAGAAAAACTAATCACCACCTAGAATCCCTCCACTCAGACACCGCTACTGTTGACTTTGAGCACATTGCCTTCCAGGACTTCTGTGGTTAAAGAGTTTCAGGGCTCAGTCCTTGGACTCTTTTTTTTTTTTTTTTCTACTACACTTGCTTTTTAAGCATCCCATTCAGTTCACTGATTTTAAATGCCACGTATATGCTGATGACAACCTCCTTTATTTTGACTGCAGACCTCTTTTCCAAACTCTAGACTGTTAGGATGCTACTGTTATTTGACTACTAGAATCTAACTAGAATTTAGTCTAGAATCTGACTCCTTCTCACATATCCCCTGCCAGCCATTCTTGCCCCTACTGTGTGCCTCCAGCATCTCAGCCCTGGGTTACGACAGTGGCCTCCAAACTGACCTCATTTCTTCTGCCTTTGACCCTTACTAGTAGCCAAGATGAGGCTCTTAATCTTAGAGTATGTCGTGTCATCTTCTGCTAAAAACTCTGCAATGGCCCTTTGTTTTACTCCGGGTCAGACCAATACCCCTACAGTGGCCCAATGTCATCTTTCCCCATTACCTCTCAGAACTCTTTCCCTGCTACTGAGCCCCTCCCTCGCTCTGTTTCAGCCACACTGGGTTCTTCCTCTAGTTCACCTGGGGCACTCCTGCCTCAGGGTATGATTATAGGCTTGTCTTCTCACACCTTAAGACAAAGTGCATGCAATGAGTTTATTTTAAAAGTGATGCTAGGTTCACACCATATGGAAGAGAGGAAATGGGTCAGAGATAGGAAGGAAGCGGATAAAGGGTGCGCTACTGCTGTGGTCAAATGGATCTGACCCCTCTGAATAACTTCAGAGCCTCACTGCTTAATGCCTGGGCTATGGAGCCAGCAGCATTGGCACCACCCAGGAGTTTGTTAGAGTGAGAACCTCAGATTCTGCTCCAGACCTACTGGGTGGGAATCTCCATTTGAACGGAGACTCCAGGTGATTCATGTCCTACCTGATATCTGAGAAACATGGATCTAGGCACTGATGTAGAACTTGCCTCAGAGTTACCCCACTGAACGGCAGGGAATCTGGGGGTGTTTGATCATCAGCTCTTTGGTTGTCATTGGTCGAGTCCTGATTTCAGAGCCATTCATTTCCAGGTTGTGTCATGTACTGACTGAGCATGCTGGGGAGGTTTTGTGCTGGCGATGCTGCAGCCTGGAATGCTCTTCCTTCAGGTATTCCCTTGGCTAACCCTTCTACCTCCTCTAAGTCTTTGCTCAAATCTGGCTCTCAGTGAGGCTTTCCTCTATTTAATTTTGTGACCTGCGTGTACCAGCCTGGAACCATTTCCCATTGCTCTGTTCTTCCCTTTAAAAAATAATTTAAAAAAAAATTCAATTGTACCTAACCTTCTAATTCACTGTATAATCCATTTTCTTGCTATGTTCAATGTTTGCCTGCTCTCCTAGAAAATTAGCTTCATCACAGCAGGGAATTTTGTCTCTTTTGCTTATTTGAATAAATAAATTTCTGTATTTTTAAATCTAAAGAAGATAACAGTAGACATGCAGTTTTATATTCTACATTTTGTTGGGCATTCTATCATAAATATTTTTCATATCATGAAAACTCTTAATAAATGTCATTTTTATTGGCTGTCAAATATTCCATTGCTTCTATAAATCATTCTTTTTTTGTTGTTTGTGTTTTTTGTTTTGTTTTTAATTTAAACAGTCTTACAATGTTTGGCATTTTGGTTGTTTCCTATTTTCTTTGGGTGATTATAAATAATGCTGTCATGAGCTTCTCTGTGTATAAAGCTGTTTCATTAGAAATATTATTTCTTTAGAATGGATTCTTAGAGATCTGAATATTGAGACAAAGCCTAAAAATAATTTTTAAGACTTTTGATAAATATGCACAAAATTTCTTAACCTCTAACCAGCAATGAATGAGTATACATGAACACCATACCATTTCCATCAACATGAGGCAGCCTAGCATAGTGGTTAAGAACACGTGTCTGGAGATAAACTGGCTTGACTTGAATGTCAGTCATAAGCCAGTTCTCTGACTTACGAATTGTGTGACTTTGGACAAGTTACTTAACTTCTCTGTGCCTCACTTTCTTCATTTGTTCAGTGGGAATGATGAAAACGATATTACTTACCAAACGGTTGTTGTGAGGGTGAAATGACTTAGCATAAGTAACATGCTTAGATGAGTAGCTGGTATAGGATATGCACTATGTAGAGTTAGCTAGTATTATATCGAGTCCTTTGTAAACTGGGCAAGTGAATGAAGGGTACTTTGCTTTTGCCTTATTTGCGTTTTTAAGTTGCATCCTGAGGAAGGCGAAAATTTCTCTTTATATTTGGCATTTATATTTTCTCTTTCGAGAATTTTATGTTCTCTTACTGTTTTCTTATTGTTTACATAGGAAAGATATTATTCTGTTACATTTGGGACAAATATTTTCCTAACTAAATGTTTGCTATTCAGTTGTTTATGTTTGGTATCTATAAATTGTATATGTTATATGGTAATATGTTAATATTTTCCTTTATCATATCTTCATTTTAAGTGTAGAAGATTTTCCTTATTCAGAAATCAGAGATGATTGCCTACATTTTAGATTTTATTGGTATCATTATTGGTTTGCTTTTTGGTTCTTTTACCTTCCTAAAATGCATTTTAGTGTTTTTTAGGGACTAAATTCTAACTTGGCTTTCATTTCCGAATTAGTCTGCTACTTCTGAGGAAATGTGAGTAAGAACAGAGAAGAAATCAGGCTAATTCTCAATTCTGGCACCAGAAGTTGTGGTGACTTGAACTTTCATAGGAAGTCTCTTTTTCAACATGTTCATAAGAGCCCCGCCATGCTCCCAGGAGTTGCTATGCAAAATCTCCCATGACATTGCTAACCAGCAGGGGGATTAACTCTGACTTTCTCATAGTTGGGAGTTTTAACTTGAGGCCACATTCTGAAAGAGTCTATGGAACAAACGTTCTCAAACACACACAAGACATCTGGCTTCATATGAATTATTTGATGCCATCAGTCAAAGGGGTCTGTTGCTGGGCACAATTCTGGGTAATGGAATGTTTCTAGCACTTTGTCCCTATTGAACCTTGTCTCTCCAGGGAGAGTAGTGCTGCCCCTGGTGAAAGGAGTTATTTGGTTATTGATAAATCGTGAACTTATCATTGAAAATACAAGTCTGTAGGTGAAGCCTTAACCATGATTTTTCACCTGTGACATATGAGGATGCCCATTTTGTCAGAGCCTTGCCATCAGGGTGTGCTGTCAAACATAATTTTTGCCAATCCACAGGTATGACTTATTTCATTGTCATTTAATTTGCATTTCAATGTCATTTAAATTTGCATTTCTCTTATTGTGAATAAACACAAACATCTTTAAGAGTTATTTGTATGTCTGTTTTTGTAAACTGCCTATTCATAGTTTTTGTCTTTTCTTTTCTATTGGCTTTTTCCTTCAATTTTTAAGAGTATTTCTTATGTTGATTTTTAGTTCTTTAGCTGTGATATACGTTGCAAATATTTTCTTTCAGTTTTTTTACTTTTCTTTATTTTGCTTATTATGCTTTTTTTAATGTCAGGATTTCATACTTATTCACATTTATCAATCTTTTATTGCATCTGGATTTCAATCATGGTTAGAAAAGTTTTCCTCATACCCAGGTTCTAAAGGAATAGACTCATGTTTTCTTCTGGTAGTTTTATAATTTCATGCATTTCATTTGTACTTTGGATCCATTTAGTGTTTATTCTGGTGTGTGGTATAAAGAAGTGATCCAATTTCATCATTTTTCAAGTCACTATTCAGTGTCCCAATACTAATTATTTAAGAGTGTGTATGTATTTTTTACTTAATGGATTGAGTTGACATCTTTATGGTATACTATACTAAATTTTTGTATGTATTGGGACTCCCCCCCCCATTCTGTTTAATCTATGTGCTGTATCACAGTCTGTTAACCGTAGAGGCTTTGGTTTATATTTCAGTATTTGGAAAGGTTCGTTGCTGACCGGGTAGCTGTGTACTCCATGGTTTAACTTTTGCTGGCTTTCTATTCTAGTTCTTTTCTTTTTCTTTTTTTTTTTTTTCTGTTAGAACTTTAAAACCAGCTTATTGGTTGATCAACAACAGATACTGAGAGATGATAAACGACATGTTAATGGTGGTGTGATGTACTATCCAAAAAGAAGGGATGCTTTTCTGTTTGTTAAAGTCTATCTTAAATTTTGACATTTAACTATTTACATGCTAAATTCACTTTATGAGTCATTTCCTTTCTTGGATTGTAAAGGTTATGTTCTATCACCACTTCCTCCCTCCTTCCCTTCCTTCCTTCTTTCCTCTCTCTCTCTCTCTCTCTCTTTCTTTGCTTTCACTTTCCATCTAGGACAATGTCTTCAATATAATTGCTTATTCAATATTATAGTTATCCAGTGATAGAAATAGGATGCTCAGTGAAGTGGTTACTGACTAAATAAAAGGATACAAAAATGAAATTTGAGAATCCAGTTGACTCTTAAAACTCTCTCATCCTTAAGCTGGACTGTGTTTTAGAAATTTCTGACTGGTACAAAAATGCAAATAGGAACCCCACAGGAACATTTAACTTCAATGTCACATTCTTTATAAAGCTTTCAGAAACATGTGCTTTGCTGTCCATCTATGAGTTGATGGCTCCCTTCTTCGCATCTCCACTTCCCTTATAGATACTTCCCTCAGAGTACCCATGCACTCTTTTACTCTTGTCAATCACTCCCTCTTAAACTGTAAGCTCCTGGATGCCAATGACCATGACAGATTTGTCTCTGTATTTTACTATCACAGTGCTTGTCTTAGGACTGAACCTGTTACATATTTAATTGTGCAATTTGGTGCAGAGTTTTATGGATAGATTTAAACATTATGAATCTAAGGCTTTGTATTTTAAAAGTAATTATACTTTTGCAGAATCAAGAAGCTAAGTCATTAAACTGGATGTTCAGTATTGATCCATTCATTCTTTTTAATTTAAATATGGATGCATGTTCCAGATTTGACAGATTTTCTTTGTTCCTTATTAACTTTCCATTTTCTCTGCCAGTTTTACAGTGTTATAAGTAAACTATTTTCAATCATAACGGCATATCACAATTTCAATTATTTACTTCAAGTATGTATTTTCCTTTTATATGGTGCCAACTAGATGAGAGTCCAAATGAGATTTTCATGAAGATATTTATTTTTTGGTTTTTATTTTATCTTGCTGGCTCTTGATGAATGGTAGAAATAAACTCAATTAACTTTTGCACAGTTGACTTTTATTTTCCTTTAATGCTTATGATGTCTGCTGCCCAGTGATTTGGATCAACTATTGCAACATCTGAACCAACTGGCCTGTACTGTTTGATGAAAATCACTGGGTTGTTTTATTTATTTTCTTGTTTTATAATTACAGTCTACAGATAAACAGGAATTATTTCAGGGGTAGAACTTGGTTTTGCTACATGCTACATTACAAGAATCACTCTCCTTACAAAGGCAAATTAACTTGATTAAATTCATTAAAAGAGAATACCATCTCATTAATTTATTTAACAAAATAGTCATGCCTTGCTTCTAAGTTGGTTAGAACACATCACTGGTAGTGTGTGAACAAAAGACAAATGGCAAAATCACATTCTGTATATTTGGGTTTCCTTGAATACTAAATTAGCTTCTTAGGAATTGGTCCTTACCAACTTGATTATTATATTTTGTTCTTTTTATTCTGTCATTTCTCTAGCAAAGTTATACCAAACTAAACATTCAGTTATAGTTTGGTAAATGTTTACTTTGGGGAAATAAATTTCTTAAGATTTTATTTTTTGTGTGTACTTCTTTTGATATGTACTGCTACAAAACACACAAGTAAGTACTATTGTTGTATTGATGACAGATTTATTTGGTGCTTCAAACTGATCAACTGAGGCGTTTTAGTCTGTAACCATGTCTAGACAAAATGCAAATGTGGGTATTTGATTTTTTTTTCTTACTCTCAGTAAATATTTGGAAGTGCTAAGCTTCTTCTCTGAGTTAATTGTTTTATAGAATTAATTTTCAAGGCTGTTAGGACATCTTTGTATTAGGTGGTATTTGATTTTTCAGGATGAATTTATTCCTATATACATTTTATAGGGAAACATTGATAGAGTCAATCAAATAACAGGATGGAACAGAATTAAGGTGACACTAACAGAAACTGAAAGGATATGAAACTGAAATATTTTCTTTGCTTCCAGTAAGTACAATGTGTAACTTACACCAAGGAATTTTAGGACAACTAAATGAGGGAAGAGGTGAAATCTACAGAATAACTGTAGGAGAGCTGTGGGTGCTCTCCTTCTCCCACGGGACAACTTTCATCAGCTTCTGTACAGTGTCTTTGGTTGAAGGAGCATATATGGTCCATCTGAGGACAAGCTAGAAATATGAAGGTGTTTGCTTCTTGGGAGCAACCCTTCACGAATGACTAGAGGGAGTTGGCAAATACATCCCCCAACTTCTGTGCACTGTGGTGGGACAACTCTGAGGTGTGCTCCAGGCCATTGCCTGGAGCTCCCAGCAGGGATGAAGCCCAGTTCCCTTTGGGGCAAGCTTTCCTGTGTTGGCTTTTTTCTTTTCCCTTTCTCACCTTCCCAGCCCTCCCTTTCCTTATTTTGGGACTGCCTCCCAAATAAAATGTTGGCACTTACAGCCTGCTTCACGGTCTGATTTTGAGAGAACTCAATTTAAAATGGTGACTGATGATTCTGTTCCCTCAGAATCCGGGTTGCTGGAAGAAAAATAATACTCTACCAAGTACACTTAGGTTGTATAAACAGAGAAAACACTTTCTTTTTGCTCTAAGAACCTCGCTTACTTTTACCCTAGACAAGAGATATTTTTTTCCCACTAATTGGACCACTGCCTAATTTCCCTTAATGCCAGATCTCTCTCTGATAAAGCTGGGTTGAAACACAAAGACTAGACCAAGGGCCTCAGGAGACGTATACAATCTTCTGCGTCCAAGTCCAGATCTTGCAGTCTTACCTCCCTTATTAGCAGAATGATACAGAAAGCCCCTTAAGCATGCATAAATGGGAAAGAATAAGGGGAACAAGATAGTGAAGAAAGGAGTGTATGAGTGCCTCAACATGGGGACAAGAGAATGTAAAAGAATTTCATTCCACAAAACTTTTCATGCACAATGGCCTTGCTCAGCATGAATACAGCCCAAGTATGGTTCTAGAATGCCTTGGAGGAAGGAAGAATCAAGAAGGAAGTTAGGAGGGAGTGAGAAGTGAATGAGGAAGAGACCTTCTCATTATTCCCTCCTACCACAGTTGTCAGTGAAATCAGGGGCATGGACATGTGTAAATTAAAACACACACACACACACACACACCCCTAAGAATTTAGCCCACATTTATTTTATAGTAACTTGATTCTTAGTTTATGTCAAGATGGGGAATGACTCAAAATGACTCCATACACCTTTTAACAGTTTCCATTCTTTTGCTACTCTCCTAACAACTTAGAGGTCACACGTTTCTAAAATGATACGGTTCTTCACTCTTGGCCCTCAACTGCATTTGCTTTCTACTTTCCCTGAAGCTCAAACTGCAGAGAAAGCAAAATGCCACTATTTCAAACGATTCATGCTCTTTCACACCTTTATTTTGTTGAATATGCCCTTCCTCCTTTTGGACTGTTCTTTCTCTTCCATGTGGAAGAGAAGTTTAGTAAAAGGTGGTGGTTCTTGACATGTTGTCCTTGGACCACCAGCATTAGGAGGGAGCCTGTTAGAAATGCAAAATTTTGTCCCCCCCCAAACATACTGATTTAGAGATTCTGGCAATCTGTGTTTTTTGCTTTGTTTTGTTTTCAATCTGTGTTTTAACAAGAACTTCAGGTGATTATGATCCACCATAAAATTAGAGAACTAATTTTATAACTACTAACAACTATAAATATTGGGAACTGAGACAAGGAGGTCCTGATGTAGTTTGGTATAAGGTTAGACATCCCAATTGTTTTACCCCAACCTCCTTAGACGAAATTAAAGTTAGGAAAGCTCCCTGGTCTTGATTCAGGAAGTTGGTAAGAGGGAGAGAAGGAATACACACACACACACACACACACACACACGCGCATACACACACATTTATTCCTATCAGGGATAGGCATGAGGAATTGTGATGGGGATGGATTAAGAGAAAATCTGCAGTTTTTGGTTTTCCCCTTCCTGAAAAAGAATACCTTCCTATCCCAAAATATCTCCTCCACAGTGACTGAAATTTCACCAATTAGAGTTAATAAGAAAACATTCCTGAGTAGGTTAAAGAGTATATGGGGAAATGATTAGTCATAGTCTTAATGTGAATTAGCTTAATTAGCTTTCATTCTAACCTGGCTGAGATGCCTAAAGAAAATGAGAGTTTTGATTTAGGGGAAAGGTAATCTCAAAAGAAGATAAACATGAGGATGAATAGGAGGTATGGGCCTTCATAAGGGGAGGGAAAGGTGACGGGGGAAGGTTTTAAGCAGTTAGAGGCCTTGCTGAATTTGCACAGGGCACCCAGGGGGAGGAGGGAGGTACTGAAGGTATATGCCAAAGCAAATGCTGTCTCTCTTTTATTTTAGATTCCTCTTAGAAGCCATCAGCTGTCAGTCAAGGATAGGTGCTTTACTGTTTGTTCTTTATTGTTTGTTTTGCTCTTTTAAAACATCCCTACTTATTTTCCCATCACTCGTTTTCATCTTCCTGGATTCAGGAAATAGGAGTGTATGGGAGCAAACTCATATTTTTTTTTTTTTCTGGCAGTAGCATAAATGAAAAAAACATCTAACGGGAATCTCTCACGAATGAACTCTAGGTACCTAGTAAATGCTGTAAGAATAACTTGACCTTCACAAAATGACCACTCTTCGTATTAAGTATGTGGAAGAAATTCCATGCTTCTGTTGAGTTCTGCAAACATTTTGTGTGTGCATGCAGAAAAATGCTAATGGGGTCCACTAAAGATAACAGGAATACCAAGACATGGGGCATGCTTTCTTTTCTCTGTCATCAAGGAGAAGGGGAAAGGGGTGGCAGACAAATAAGTACTACAATCTGAAAATAAGGGATTTTATGGGGAGCAAAGGGCAATAGAAGTTTAATAGAAATCACAATCGTTGTCTTCCATGAATTTCTGAGATCCAATACAGAGCCAGGTGCAAAAGGAGCTGGATGGAGAGGACCTGATAGCTTTTATGTCTAACTTCTCACCATCTCCCTGCCTCAGTTTCCCTCCTTCCTTTAGATTCTTAAGATATATGACATTTTTTGATCTAACTTGGGTGAAATTGCTCTCACAATAGATGCTTAGCTTATAAAGGTAAGGGAAAGAGAATTATTTAGGGATGCTCTCTCAAGGTCACAGGGCTATTTCATGGTGACACAGAGATCCATGGCTCCACGGTCTTGCCATAATTTCACTTCCGTTATTTCCACCTATAAGTAGACTACTGGCTTGACATAAATGTGGTCAATTTTTTGCTAACAAGATTTTAAAGAAATGATCACATCCTTGAAGCTTCAATAAAATGTCCATAGTTCATTTAAGGAGACTGTGGTGAGGCTTCTCCTCCCTTTAGAGTGTAGTGTAGGGGGCTGGCAGGTCAACGCCTCAAATTTCCATTGTGCTCTGCTTAGTTAGGATCAGCAGAGAATGGATTAGTCTTGAGACTGCATAGTATCATTCAATATGCAGGTGGGAACAGTGAAACAAATTCAGTGTGGCTGATTTCCCAAGAGATGATGCTAACATGACCCAGAAGCTCATTCAGAGGAATTAAATGGATATCCTCCAAATACATATTTACTCACATCCTTCACTTCCCTCTCTTATTTCCTGTGCTTCTTGTGCCTCTGCACTCAGTCTATCAACAGGAACCATCCCTAAAAATCTTGTTAGGGGCAGTTAAATAGGAACAGCCAGAGGTACCATTTAATTTACCTTCAGGAAACAGGCTGCAACTAAAGAGTCCCCATGTCTCTGGATGTGCTTGCCAGAACCTTAGAGGTTTTAATTTGCCATTGTAGACCATCACCAGGCTTCAAAGCCTTCATTGAAGGAAGTCTTATATTTAGTTGTCAAAATTAGAGAGGGGTGCGAATGTTTGAGAAGTGAAATATGTAAATAAGTAAATTCATTCTGCAGGGATGCCTAGCTGACTAATACTACTCTTATTATAGAAAGCAGCCGGGGTTTATGATTCATTCACTCCAATTTCATAGTACCTTTGGAATTCTGAGCTAATATTTAGGCCTCCAAGTTAGATGTGCAAACCACAGTGTCTTTTTCTAAGCTCTGGACTGACTGCAGTGTGCATGTCAATTGGCCTGGCCATGCAGGAGCTCACCTTCTAGCCTGGATCAGAGAGCTCAACACCAGGTACAGTCAGCAAAATCCTTAGGGGGCTCTCCTCCCTGTGGGTGGCCTACCTAACAAGGAAGCAGCTCCAAGATATGTTCTCCAGCTCTCCCTAGTCCTCTGCTGTTTCTGCCTTTGATTTTTCAATAGTCTTGGCTTTCCTAGGTTCCCAACACCACTTTATGTTTTGCTTTTTCTGCGTTACGTGATTTATGCAGCCAAACCTCACTGTTCACCATATCTTCACTGGTCCCTTTTAGATCTAAGGCTGTTTTTCTGTAAGGATGAGCCATGCTAGGCTGACTCAGAATATCGGACTTGAGTGAGCCCCTTCCTCCATGTCCAGGTAATGCTGGTAAGCTGCTGTGACAAACACTGCCGACATTTCAGTGGCTTTATGTAAAGGTTTTTTTCTTGTTCACATGACAGCTCAATACTAATTTGGAGGCTGTCTTGCGAGTTGGACACAGGTATCTGGGCATTTTCTTTAGCATTTACCATCTAGGAGCCCTTTGCTTCCAGTTAGCGAGAAAAAGACAAGGGCTTTTAGGAGAAACTTTTAGGAGCCAGTCCATTCATTGGCCAGAGCTAATCCCAAGGCCCCAAGCTAATTGCAAAAGAGACTAGGAAATGTGATCTTCCTATGTGCCTAAGAAGAGAAAATCAATCAATATCAACTACTCTCTACCACACCTGTCACTGAATGATATATTGACTTCCAATAAGGGAAGTCATATTAAGTGATTATAATACTAGCTGAAGGGAAAAAAGCAAACATAGTTTGAAGTTAATTATTTTCTCTTCAATGATTAGTTAACCATCCCCACAAATTTTACTATTTGCACAAACACCCATGTAAAGTTCTGAAGATCTGAATTTCCTTATCTCTAATTATAACTTTAATGCTACTTAAATCTGTCTCAACTACATAGAAAAAAAAAAAGGCCAAAAAACCCCTTAAACAAGTCCAAAACCCCTTTGGCAATAGTTTATTCCAGGTTTTTTTTGGTTAGTATCAATAAAAGATACTCACAGGTCATCTAATTTAATAAGAAAGTAGTAGATTTATTAAGGTTCTATGTAAGGATTTCCTATCTCCTGTCACAATGGACAACAGCCTATTATGTAATAGGTACTGGATAAAAATTAATTTCTTTCCCTTCCTCTGATGACTTAATGAATCTGAGTTAGCCTTTTGTGATCCTTTCCTAGCAGCATTGGGACTTATGTTTGTTTAGAATCAGTTCATCTTGTACCAAGTCTTCAAATATTTTTTCTACGCTTGGAAGTTCCTGTTCAAATGCAATGTTATCTGCACACTGATTGTGTTAAGTAGCCGCAGAGAGAGAGGTGCTGTGGGCCAAGGATCTCATTCAGCTTCCTGACTTCACACCCACAGCCCTCAGCAGAAACAGAGGCCCACTGCACTAGATTTGAGATTCTGAGGGGATATCACTCTCTATACCTTCATTTCCAGGAAGTTAATGACCAAATCAACAGGTCATTTCTTTCCTCTGATAAGTGGAAACTAGAACTGAGGCCAATGGGGGAGTATCTGAACACTCAAAATTAAGGAATGGGAAAAGAAGCCCTAGACCTGTTAGGGTCAGAACATCGATACTGTCCAGCACAGTATTCCAGAAGGCAGAGCCTCTCCCACAGAAATATCTATATTTAATCTCTGGTATCTATGCATTAATTTTGAAGAGGAATATAGAACTTTGCATTCAGTTATTTTAAATCTGGGAAGAATAGATTCTGCTATGCTAATTCAAGGTGTAACCATACTCCATTTAATGCTTGCTCATTTTGACAGTATTTTTTTATTACTGGTTTCAGAGATAGAATTTAGTGATTTTTTGGTCGCATATAACACCCAGTGCTCACCCCCTTAATGCCCGTCACCCAATTATGCCTTTGCCCCACCCACCTCCCCTCCAGCACCCTTGGTTTGTCTCCTAGAGGTTAGCATCTCCTATGGTTTGCCTCCCTCTCAATTTTCATCTTATTTTATTTTTCCTTACCTTATCCTATGTTCATCTGTTTTGCTACTTAAATTCCACATATGAATGAAACCATTGGTATTTGTCTTTCTCTGCCTGACTTATTTTGCTTAGCATAATACCCTCTAGTTCTATCCATGTCATTGCAAATGGCAAGATTTCATTCTTTTTGATGGTTGAGTAATGTTCCGTTATATACACACACACACACACCACATCTTCTTTATCCATTTATCTGTCGATGCATATCTGGGCTCTTTCCATAGTTTGGCTATTGTGGATATTGCTGCCATAAACATGGGGTGCATGTGACCCTTTGAATCACTATGTTTGTATCCTTTGGATAAATATCTAGTTGTACAATTGCTGGGTTGGAGGGTAGCTCTATTTTTAACTTTTTGAGGAACCCCATTCGTTTTCTAGAGTGGCTGCACCAGTTTGCATTCCCACCACCAGTATAAGAGGGTTCCCCTTTTTCCACATCCTCGCCCATATCTTTTATTTTTCTGACTTGTTCATTATAGCCATTGTGACCGGTGTGAGGTGTATCTTATTGTGGTTTTGATTTGTATTTCCCTGATGTCGAGTGATGTTGAACATTTTTTCATGTGTCTGTGGACCACTTGTGGGTCTTCTTTGGAGAAATGTCTGTTCATGTCTTCTGCTCATTTCTTGACTGGATTTTTGTTTTTTTGGATGTTGAGTTTGATAAGTTCATTATAGATCTTGGATACTAGCCCTTTATCTGATAAGACATTTGCAAATATCTTCTCCCATTTTCGTCTGTCTTTTATTTTATTGACTGTTTCCTTTGCTGTGAAAAAGCTTTTTATCTTGATGAAGTCCCAATAGTTCATTTTTACTTTTGTTTCTCTTGCTTTTGGAGACATGTCTAGCAAGAAGCTGCTGCGGCTGAGGTGAAAGAGGTTGCTGTCTGCATTCTCCTCTGGGATTTGATGGATTCCTGTCTGACATTTAGTTCTTTAATCCATTTGAGTTTATTTTTATGTATGGTGTACGAAAGTGGTCAGGTTTCATCCTTCTGCATGTGGCTGTCCAATTTTCCTAACACCATTTGTTGAAGAGACTGTTATTTTTCCATTGGATAATTTTTCCTGTTTTGTCAAAGATTAGTTGACCATAGAGTTGAGGGTCCATTTCTAGGTTCTTTATTCTGTTCCACTGATGTATGTGCCAGTACCATACTGTCTTGATGATTACCGCTCTGTAATACAGCTTGAAGTCAGAAATTGTGATGCTTTGGATTCCCAGCTTTGGTTTTCTTTTTCAGCATTATTTTGGTTATTTGGAGTCTTTTCTATTTACATACAAATTTTAGATTGTTTGTTCCAGCTCTGTGAAAAAGGTTGATGGTATTTTGATAGGGATTTTTGAATGTGTAGATTGCTTTGGGTACTATAGACATTTTAACAATATTTGTTCTTCCAATCTATGAGCATGGAATATTTTCCATTTCTTTTTGCCTTTCTCAATTTCTTTCATAAGTGTTCTATAGTTTTCAGAGTACAGATCCTTTCCCTCTTTGGTTAGGTTTATTCCTAGGTATCTTATGGTTTTTGGTGCAATAGTAAATAGAATTGATTCCTTGATTTCTCTTTCTTCTGCCTCATTGTTAGTCTATAGAAATGCAAGTGGTTTCTGTGCATCGATTTTATATCCTGCCACTTTGCTGAATTCCTACATCATTTTTAGCAATTTTTGGTTGGAGTCTTTTGGGTTTTCTACGTAGAGTACCATATCAACGGCAAAGATGAAAATTTTTTTCTTTGCTAATTTGGATGTCTTTTATTTCTTTCTATTGTCCAATTGCTGAGGCTAGGACTTCCAGTACTATGTTGAACAACAGTGGTGAGAGTGGACATCCCTGTTGTATTCCTGACCTTAACAGAATAGCTCTCAGTTTTTCCCAGTTGAGGATAATATTCGCCATGGGTTTTTCATATACGGTTTTTATGATACTGAGGTATGTTCCTTCTATCCCTACAGTGTGTAGAGTTTTTATCAAGAAAGGATGCTGTGTTTTGTTAAAGGCTTTTTCTGCGTCTATTGAGAGGATCATGTGGTTCTTGTCCTTTTATTTATGTAGTGTATCACATTGATTGATTTGCGGATGTTGAACTACCCTTGCAGCCCAGGAATAAATTCCACTTGGTTGTGGTGAATAATGCTTTTAATGTACTGTTTGATCCTATTAGCTAATATCTTGGTGAGAATTTTTACAAGCATGTTCATCAGGGATATTAGTTTATAATTCTCCTTTTTGGTAGGGTCTTTGGTTTTCGGATCAAAGTAATGCTGGTCTCATACAATGAGTTTGGAAGTTTTCCTACCATTTCTATTTTTTGAAACAGTTTCAGAAGAACAGGTATTAATTCTTCTTTAAACGTTTGGTAGAATTCCACTGGGAGGCCGTCCAACCCTGGACTCGTGTTTTTTGGGAAATTTTTAATTACTGATTCAATTTCATTGCTGATTATGTGTCTGTTCAGGTTTTCTATTTCTTCCTGTTTCAGTTTTGGTAGTTTATATGTTTCTAGGAATTTATCCATTTCTTCCAGATTGCCTAATTTGTTGGCATACAAATGTCCGTAATATTCTCTTAAAATTATTTGTATTTCTTTGGTGGTGTTGTCATCTCTCCTTTTTCATTTGTGATTTTATTTATTTGGGTCCTTTCTCTTTTCCTTTTTTAAAGTCTGGCTAAGGGTTTATCAATCTTATTAATTCTTTCAAAGAACCAGCTCCTAGTTTCATTGATCTGTTTTTTTTTTTTTACTTCGATATGACTGATTTCTGCTCTAATATTTAATAGTTCTCTTCTTCTGCTGGATTTAGGCTTGATTTGCTGTTCTTTTTTCCAGCTTCTTTAGGTGTAAGGTTAGCTTGTGTATTTGAGGCTTTTCTTATTTTTTGAGAAAGGCCTATATTGCTATGTACTTCCCTCTTAGGACCACCTTTGCTGTGTCCCAAAGGTTCTGAACTGTCGTGTTTTCATTTTTATTTGCTTCCATGTATTTTTAAAAATTCTTCTTTAATTTCCTGGTGGACCCACTCATTCTTTAATAGCATGCTCTTTAACCTCCATGTATTTGTGTCCCTTCCAATTTTTTTCTTGTGATGGAGTTCAAGTTTTAAAGCATTGTGGTCTAAAAATATGCATGGCATTATCTCAATCTTTTTGTACTGGTTGAGACCTGATTGGTGACCCAGTATGTGATCTGTTACGGAAAACATTCCATATTCACTCAAGAAGAATGTGTATTCTGTTTCTACGGATGAAATGCTCTGAATGTATCCATTAAGTCCATCTTGTCCAGTTTGTCATTCAAAGCCCTGGTTTCCTTGTAGGTCTTCTGCTTTGATGATCAGTCCTTTGCTGGGAGTGGTGTGTTAAAAATCCCCTACTATTATTATAGTATTATCAATGTGTTTCTTTTTAATTTTGTTACTAATTGGTTTATATTTTTGGCTGCTCCCAAGTTAGGGGCGTAAGTATTTACAATTGTTAGATCTTCTTGTTGGATGGACCTTTTTATTATGATATAATGTCCTTCTTCATCTCTTATTACAGTCTTTGGTTTAAAATCTAGTTTGTCTGATATAAGGATTTCTACTCCAGCTTTCTTTTGATGTCCTTTGGAATGATAAATTGTTTTCTACCCCCTCACTTTCAATCTGGAGGTGTCTTTGGGTCTAAAATGAGTCTCTTATAGATGACATATCAGTGGGTCTTGTTTTTTTTGTCCAACATGATACCCTGTGTCTTTTGATTGGAGCATTTAACCCATTTACATTCAGAGTAATTATTGAAAGATATGAATTTAGTGCCATTGTGTTACCTATAAAGTTGCTGTTTCTGTAGATTGCCTCTGTTTCTTTCTGGTCTTTGTTACTTTTGGGCTCTCTTTTCACTCAAAGATCCCCTTTAATATTTCTTACAGGACTGGCTCAGTGTTCACAAATTCTTTTATTTTTTGTTTGTCCTGGAAAGTCTCTCTCTCCTTCTATTTGAATGACATCCTTGCTGTATAAAGTATTCTTGGCTGCATATTTTTCCCATTTAGCACATTGAATATATCATACCAGTCCTTTCTGGCCTGCCAGGTCTCTGTGGACAGGTCTGCTGCCAGTTATGCTTCTACCCTTGTAGATTAAGGACCTCTTGTCCTGAGCTTCTTTCAGGAGTTTGTCTTTATTTCTGAAATTTGCAGGCTTTACTATTATATGTCCAGGTGTTGACCTATTTTTATTGATTTTGTGGGTATTCTCTGTGCCTCCTGGACTTGAATGTCTGTTTCCTTCCCAGGTTAGGGAAGTTCTCAGCTATAATTTGTTCAAATAAAACTTCTACCTCCCTCTTCTTCTTCTGGGGTCCCTATTATTGGGATATTATTTCACTTTATGGAATTGCTGAGCTCTCAAAGTGTCCCTTTGTGATCCAGTAGTTGTCTTTCCTCTCTTCTTTTCAGCTTCCTTATTTTCCATCATTTTGTCTTCTCTATCCCTGACTCTGTCTTCTGCCTCATTTATCCTTGCTGTTAGAGCCTCAATTTGTGACTGCATCTCAGTAATAGCATTTTTAATTTTGGCCTGATTAGATTTTAGTTCTTTTATTTCTACAGTAAGAGATTCTCTAGTGTCTTCTGTGGTTTTTTCAAACCCAGCTGGTGTCTTTATATACTTTGTTTTAAATTCAAGTTCAGACATCTTACTATATCCATATTGATTAAATCCCCGGCAGTGAGTACTACCTCTTGTTCTTTCTTATGGGGTGAATTTCTCTGTCTCATCATTATGTCCAGACAAGAATAGAAGAGAGAGAAAAGACAACAATAACAACAACAACAGAAAAAACAAACAAACCAGAAGACAAAAACAAAACAAAATAGGAAAAAGTCAAACAAGAACAAAACAGAGATCCTGAGTGTATTTTGGTCTGCTTGTTAAAAGAAGCCAGATCCCAAAATAGTAAAGGAAGAAAAATTTATTTATTTATTTATTTATATATATATGTGTGTATACACAAACATACATATATACATATACATATAAAATGTATACAAAATATATACAAAATAAATACAAAATAAAAGTAAAATAAAATAATAGTCCATGAAAGGAAACCAAATACATATGTAAAAAGTAAAACAATAAAAAAGAATTGAAAAAATTAGAAAATGGCTGAACAAAATAAAACTGAAAGACTAAAGAATAAAAAAAAAAAATCTCACAAATGCTATATACTGTTTTGCCCAAGAGTTGAAGTTTTGCAGTTCTCTATGATTGGTAAACTTGGTGCTAGCAAGTTGTTCCTGCTGGTCTTCTGGGGGAGGGGCCTGTGCACTGATTCTCAGATGCCCTTGCACTTGTGGAAATACGCCTCCCTTGCCAGGGAGCCAGGCTCAGGGTAAGCGGCTCAGGATTGCACCAGCTCTGTTTTCCTCCCTGAAGGACAGGATGAAAATGGCAGTGCCTACTCTTTAGCCCCAGAGCTGGAAGTTTCACACCCCCTACTCTTTGGTGAGCCCTCACAGAAAAGCAGTCAATTACTCTTGTCTCCTTGGATTCAGTATGAACTCTGTGTTCACCCAGTCTGTGCCCAGGCATTTTTATGTTAGGCATGTAACTGAGTTTCAAGTCTCCAAATTTTACAGACTCCTGCAGTGTGGAGCTGCACTGTTTCTCCTGGGGGAGGAAGGGGTGCTCCCAGTGATTCTGCCTTTTGCTGGCCTCCTGCTCAGAGGGTGGTCGCCGCACGATGCAACGGTTAATGGTTTATGGCAGCACCAAGCATAAAGCCGAGACCTAGACTCACTGCTTTCAGCCAACTTCCCTGCTCCAATGCCTGAGAACTCTGCCTCACTCAGGCACCCCCCACTCTTCTTGTGGCTGTGGGGATCCTGAGACCACATTGTCCCACCTGGAATTCCACCTTGCTTTGCCATCTGAGCACCTTGAAGCCAGGGATGTCCCCCACTGTAGCAGTCTTCTCAAAGTTCTAATTTTGTACTCTGCTGCTTAAAATACTTTGAGGTAGTCTCCTTAAGCCAGCTCCTTCCCTGCTTCCCTATCCTCTGATATATTGCCCCAGATTTAAGTTTCTGCACCTCCCACTTTCCAAGAAGTGGTCACTTTTCTATTTGTAGAATTGCAACATTTCTTTTCTCAGCTCTCCAATTGATTTTGCAGGTGTTCAGAATGATTTGGTATCTATCTGGCTGAATTCCACGGACCAGATGAACTTAGGGCCCCCTACTCCTCCATCTTTTATTTTTCTTAAGTCTATTTATTTGAGAGAGAGAGAGAGAGAGAGAATGGGGGAGGGTCAAAGGGAGAGGGAGAGAATCTCAAGCCGACTCCCCGCTAACGTGGAGCCCCACACAGGGCTTGATTCCACAATCCATGAGATTACAGCCTGAGCCGAAATCATGACTCAGACACTTCATTGACTGAACCACCGAGGCGCCCCTCTTTTGACAGTCTTTTTAAACCTATAATCCGGACTGATGCTGATATTTCCCAAGGTAAATGAGTTTCTATTATGAAGACAGTGATTGTTCCCCATACCCCTGTTTAATTCAATTTGATGACTATTCTCTTAATCGTGTCTGAGTATTCCTAAAAGTGATATTGTCTCAAGTAATTACTTTTACCTCAAGGAAAACTGGATTGTCTTCATATAAACATTATTGAATATTTATATCAATGCCATATTTAAAATGCCTTTCCATCATTTACTCTATCTTCTGAGAGAAAAAGTATATGTTAGGTTGTCTTTTAGGATGACACTCTCCACACTTAATTTTGGATTCTCTATGCTCAGATTTAATTAATGTGTTATAAAATTGTTAAATATTTGACTTTCTTCAATTGATTAAAAAATTGTCCTTTCTCCCAGAAGGAGAATTTATTATTTCAGTCAATAAGTCATGCTGTGACAAGTGAAGTTTGGCCTAATGAGGATTCATTTGAATATTGTGTTAGGAAATAGCCATAAACCATGTACACAAAATGAGACAAAGGAGAAACTGAAGTTTTATACTTTTGACAAGCATGTCTATGAAATTTGATAGTAATTTCACAATGAATTCAGTGTTTGTGTATGTCTGGTGTTACTAGGGGATAGTCAGACTTATCTGTTGCTAACCCTTTGAGCTTGGATAATTCTTAAGTCTTTGCACATTTGCTTTTTCTTGATTAGAATGGCAATAATGCTCCCTGCTCCTAACAGGTGGAGTTCTATGAGACAAAATAGAATGAATACATGTAAAAATACATCTGTGCAAGTCCCTACAGTCTGACTCCTTTCTCGAATTCAGGAATTGGAGTAATGTTGCCACATGAAATACAGGATGTTCAGTTAAATTGCACATAAAGAACACATAATCAATGCTTGCTAAACCTGCTATCCCTAGATTGAGGTTCTTATGAGGCTGCAAGAGGCAGTCTTTGTTACTGTCCCGGGGGGGGGGGGCGTAGAAATTTCCTTTGCCCTCCTGTTACCTACAGCAGTGACTGATATGCTGGGGGAGGGCCTTCAGGAGCTCATTTAGGCAGTCTTTATTTTTTTTCTTATGTTATGTTAGTCACCATACCATACATCATTAGTTTTTGATGTAGTGTTCCATGATTAATTGTTTACGTATAATGCCCAGAGCTCCATGCAATATGTGCCCTCCTTAATACCCATCACCAGGCAAACCCATCTCCCTACCCCTCTCCCCTCTAAAACCCTCAGATTATTTCCTGGAGTCCATAGTCTCTCATCATTCATCTTCCCCTCTGATTTTTCCCCCCTTCATTTTTCCCTTCCTTCTCCTAATGTCCTCCATGCCATTCCTTATGTTCCACAAATAAGTGAGACCATATGATAATTGTCTTTCTCTGCTTGACTTATTTCACTTAGCATAACCTCCTCCAGTTCCATCCATGTTGATGCAAATGTTGGGTAATCATCCTTTCTGATGGGTGAGTAATAGTCTATTGTATATTTGGATCACATCTTCTTTATCCATTCATCTGTTGAAGGGCATCTCAGCTCCTTCCACAGTTTGGCTATTGTGGACATTGCTGCTATGAACATTAGGGTTCATATGGCCCTTCTTTTCATTACATCTGTATCTTTGGGGTAAATACCCAGTAGTGCAATTGCTGGGTCAGAGGGTAGCTCTATTTTTAACTTTTTGAGGGACCTCCATGCTGTTTTCCAAAGTGGCTGTATCAACTTGCATTCCTTCCATTAGTGTAAGAGGGTTCCCCTTTCTCCACAACCTCTCCAACATTTGTTGTTTCTTGCCTTGTCAATTTTTGCCATTCTAACTTGTGTAAGGTGGTATCTCAATGTGGTTTTGTTTTGAATTTCCCTGATGGCTAGTGATGTTGAACATTTTTTTTCGTATGTCTGTTAGTCATTCATATGTCTTCGTTGAAAAAATGTCTGTTCATGTCTTCTGCCCATTTTTTGACTTGATTATTTGTTTTTTGGGTGTTAAGTTTGAGAAGTTCTTTATAGATCTTGGATACCAGCCCTTTATCTGTAGTGTCGTTTGCAAATATCTTCTCCCATTCTATGGGTTGCCTCTTTGTTTTGTTGACTGTTTCCTTTGCTGTGCAGAAGAAGCTTTTTATCTTGATGAAGTCCCAAAAGTTCATTTTTGCTTTTGTTTTCCTTGTCTTCGGAGACATGTTTTGAAAGAAGTTGCTGTGGCCGATGTCAAAGAGGTTATTACCTATGTTCTCCTCTGTGATTTTGATGGATTCCTGTCTTACATGGAGGTCTTTCATCCATTTGGAGTTTATCTTCATTTAGGCAGTCTAAAGGAAAGCCTAGATAAACCATTCTGAATGTAGTTGCTGTGCAACCTGAATAATTCAATAGCCAGGACTCTTTGAGAGTTTTTGACAAATTGCTCATAGATATTTTGAAATTGAAGCTCAACAAAAAATCATCTAATATGCTCCATTTAGAGATAAAGTCTCAAGCCCAAAGTGGTGAAGTGATTGCTGGCCTTCATCTGGTAGCCAGAGGAAGGACCAGAACTAAAACTCCCTTCACCTAACTCCTGGGCCAGTGTTCTTCCCACTCTAACATGCTGTACCTAGGGGCTAAATGCAGGCACCTACCTGTTTTTGTGAATAAAGCTTTATTTGGGACACAGCCATGACCAGTTGTTTCCATATTGTTTGTGGATTCTTTCACTCTGCAATGGCAGAATTGAGTCGTTGTGACAGAGACCATATGGCCAGCAAAGCCTGCCATATTTATTATCTGGCTCTTGACAAGAAGTCTGTTGAAAGTCGCTGGAGAAAGTGTTGTCTTCACATCATGGTTGTAAGAATATAACTGGGCTTGCTCTTAAAATTATCACAGGCCAACCATACTAAATATATAATTTTCTTTTCAGAAATGACAAAGCTTGCACTGCACATAGCCATGAATGAATACATGAATTACTGTATCTGAAGCAGTCACTGAATTTCAGTTAGGAGCTCTAGAATTATCAGAACTGAAAATTTTCCCCCTACCGTTTTGATCCCATAATTTATGGGCAAATGGTTAGTGAATAATGACATGGAGAGGTCATTATGTTCAAGGCATTAGGTCTGTCTTAGGGATTCTAAAGTAAGGCACACCACATGGGTTTTGCCATCAAGATGACAACATGTAAAAAATGGTACTAGATTTACTCTGTATCATCTTCACATCTTAAGTAATTCCCAGAACACACTGGGATATACAGCGTATGTTCATGCAAAGGTGGGTGCTTACACATTGAAGTATCCTGTATATCTGTAAGAGCAGACTAGGGGACAAGATGAAGAAGCTCTAAGGAAGCCGACCTTGTCTCAGCTTTATTCCTCCTGATATGACAAAGGTTATCATGGGAAGAGCAAGTTCTCCATCAGGTTGTAAGCATATAAGCAGCTCTAGGATGACCATCAAGAAGGTACAGAGATAAGAGGTGGAACAGGTGGCTATTAAAGTCCCTTTCTGTGTTGAGATCCTGTGGTTAACAGCCTATGACATTTTAGGAGTCCTGTTTACAGTCTCCTTTTTATCAGTTACTGGCAGTCTTCTGTTCATGCAGCCCACATGGATAGACATTAATCACGTCACAAATGTGTCTATGAATACTGAACTACGGCATATATTTTCCTAATGGACTGTGTATTTTACAAATTTATTGCTTGCTGCAAAAATAATGCCAGGGACCACATCCTTGATTAAACTATCTGATGCATATATTGAAAAACACGCACGGCTTTATGCTTTGCCAGTTTTGCCTCAAACTTTTTTTTTTTGAAACTGTGAATATCTTCTTGTCACAGGCCTTGCAATTGCAGAGGTATTTTTATTGCTTTGATAGAAAAGAATGATTTTTCAAGGCAACTCAGAAGATCATTGCTGATTTGAAATCACAGAGATAACACTGTGAAGTTAGATTGCACCTTGAGCTACCATGAGGTGTACCTAACTCAGCAATTGTTGGACCTGCTTCTCCGTAGATGATAGTCATGTGAGGAGTAGTCTTCAGTCTTCTGGAAGAATCTTTTCCTTTCCTTGGCCACATAAGCAAGTAAGAAAATTAATAGTTACAGACATCTGTTCCATGCTGTGTACTTTATACATTATTTCACTGAACCCACAGAAGTGTCATTAACCTTCCAACTTACAAATGAGGAAATTGATTCTCAGAGAGATGATGTGATAAGCTCAAGGTCATATAGCCTGAAGCAAAGATGCTGGCATTCTGGCTTAGGGTGGCTAGGTTCCAAAGCCCCTAGTAGCTGATTTTACCAGTGTCTCCCACTAGCAGTGGGGAATCCACGTAACTCAGACTTGGGGCTGTTTTTATTTAGCCTTAGCTATTTATAGCCTGTTTTAACATCAATCCAAATGTTTTCATTAAGCCCTTGCTGTGTTCAAGGCACTGTGCCAGTTGTTACAGAAATTCAGAGATACATCGCCACCCTCAAGGACCCTCAAGGATCTTATAATCTAGTTAAGGATAAAAGACATGACAATAGGAAACGATAACTGAAAATGGAAGGCAACCCATGCCAACAGCTGACTAAGTGGAATATGTAAGTTACTAAAGGTTTAGAGACAGGCAGGTCACCTCCAGCTGCAGGTGAAACCACAAGGGAAAGGACCTGGGAGCGTCAGTGGAGGAAAAGGCATTATTTCAGCTCACCAGTCACTTGAGGCTTGCAGCATGGACATCACATTTCGCTGACGATCTGTTTTGTTGGCCTGCATATATATTTTTTCACTTGAGGTTGTTTCACATAAAAATCTGGTTTTGGGGTCTTCTCAAAAGAAATGTTAAGAAGATCCAAGTCACGCATGTTCTCATAGCAAAGGTCAGAGCCTGTACTTCCCAATTTGCTGGAGCTCTGCCCTCCCAGGAGTTACTGCCACCCTGCTTTTCCCACAGCTCTTCTTGTCTGGCCTGGTGAGCATGCGCATTTATAACTGCTGGTCAAGATGAGGAAAATGAGGCTCAGGAAGGGTGAAGTAAAATTTCCTAAGCTCCCAAGTAATTAGTAGTAACAGGATTGATTAGCCTCAAAGACTCCAAACTCTGAATCCAGTTTTCTTTTTACTAGACCATTATCATTTAAGAGAATCAGTTCATACTTTAATAGAGAATATGCCTTTAGAACAGATACGCAATTCAGCATTGGGCATCTGTGGACCACATATGTTTGGAAAATAAGAATCTTTTGAAGCTCTAGGAACAACTTCAGCTGGGTCTGAGGCCACAGCCTAAATTAAACAAAGGAGTATTTTTTTCTGTTTCTAAACACTTTGGATTTTAGAATTACAGATAAAGTTTTATGGGTAGCAATAGCCATCTTAATACCCTTGTATTTATTGGGTAAGTTTTCTTGCTATAAAATGGGAATACTAATAGTTCCTACTTTATGACATATTTAACATATGTAAAGAACAGTGCTTGGAACATAGTAAGATGTATATAAGTAGTGGTTATTGCTACTATTTTTTTATTGGTATTTTTGTTTAAAATGTTTTTTTCTCATAAATCAGATTCTTGATTTGTTTTTCTACAACCACCTGGTAACTGTTCACTTTTAAGCATGCCAAGGCACTCTGTGCTGTCAATTCTGAATGGTTTATGCTGAACAGGGAGCAGTGCCCCGTGGACCAGATGTGGCCTGCTGCCTCTTGTTGGGCCCGTGACCTAAGAATGTTTGTTACATTTTAAAATGGATGAAAACAGAGCCTCCTGGGTGCTCAGTTGGTTGAGCATCTGATTCTTGGTTTCGGCTCAGGTCTGATCTTAGGGTCATGAGATTGAGCCCTGTGTTGGGCTCTGTGCTCAGCATGGAGCCTGCTTATGTTTTTCTCTTCCTCTCCCTCTTCCCCTCCCCACTGCATGCTCTCTCTCTCTCTCTTTCTAAAATAAATCATTTTTTAAAAGTGGATAAAATCAGGGGCTTCTGGGTGGCTCAGTCAGTTAAGCGTCCACCTCTTGGTTTCAGCTCAGGTCCTGATCTCAGAGTCATGAGATCCAGCCCTGCATTGGGCTCCATGCTCAGAGCAGTCTGCTTGAGATTCTCTCTTCCCCTCCCCCCCCCACTTGCACACTCTCTGTCTCTCTAAAATAAATAAATCTTAACAAAATAAAATAAAATGGATGAAAACAAAAATCAAAAGAAAAGCAATATTTTGTAACATGTGAAAATTATATAAAACTCAAATTTCAGTGTACATGTATAAGATTTAATAAAAACACAGCCGAACTCATTTATTTTCATGTTTTTTTATAGCTGTTGTAATGGCAGAGTTGAGTAGTTGAATCAAAGACCATATGTCCTGCAAAGCCTAAAATGCTATAAATATTTTTTATAAAATATTATAAATATTACAGATTACAGAAAAAGTTTACCAACTTTTGCTCTGACCTATTTCTGGTCACACATTCTCTACTGCTTGTAGTTTTTCTGGCTCCTGACTCGGTTGCCCTTCTCCTGCCACGTCTTGCCTTGCCAAGCAAACCCATTTCACTGTTCCCGCTTACGTAAGATGACCTGGGTCTTGCTTTTGTTATGATTTGAAGAGGCTTTCTTCCCTTTTGCAGAATTTGACCCTCACTTTTCTTCCCTTATCACTTCTATCATGGACTTTGTATCTCCCAGTTTTCCTGTTCTCAGAGTGGAAACCAGGAGCCTGACCTGACCAGGATCCTGGCTCATTTCTGACTGATGTGTGGAAGGAGAGGGTGGAGGTACATTTGTTCTGGGATAATCTGGTCTGTGATTTCAGTTGTTATTTCAAGCATGTCAAAACCCAAGCCCAGAAAAAGCCTGGTAGATCCCTTTTTGAATATCTG
Organism: Ailuropoda melanoleuca; assembly: GCF_002007445.2. Lineage (NCBI taxonomy): Eukaryota > Metazoa > Chordata > Mammalia > Carnivora > Ursidae > Ailuropoda > Ailuropoda melanoleuca. Next base: position 52,391,683 of record NC_048222.1, on the reverse strand, counting down.
TTCTCCCCACACTCTAGGTATTTTGCCCCCTAGTCTATGTGTAGGAAAAAAAAAAGTGGATGGTAAACAGAAATCCAGGGTAAGCTGAAGTCTCCATCAGAATGTGTAGAAAAACCCTTGATAACACTTGAGGCGGTACTTTACACCCATCTTTTAAATGGAGTCAATAGAGCATGAGAAGGGGAAAACTGTGCCTGCCACCCGAACAGTTTGGGTGTCTGTGATGTCACTATTACATGGGTCTTGATTTGCATAGACAACACAAGGTCTTTTTATTCTCCCTGTCTTTCCAGCCAATACATTTCCTTTTTCACACTGCAGTGATTTTAATGGAAAGTTCAGCTTGGGGTAGGCAGAGGTAAATTGAGAAGGGATTTGAATTATCTAGGAACTCTGAACAAGAGAGCTTTGTCCTCATTTCTCTTGGGTAATGTGCGCTTTCAAGTCTTTCAGGCTGATCTGTATAAAAGAACATTCTACTACTTGTAGGTGTAATTATATAACTGAATAATGAATGTACTAACCAAACCTTAAGAGCTTGCCAACGATTGAAACTGCGGGAGATCCACAACCTCTTCCTATTCACAGTTCTTTAAGAATTGATCACCTCAAAGGCCTGTCTTGTTGAGGTTGTAATATTTTAGTATCGTCAGTACTGTGTAGTTGGAGGCAGGTAGACCTCTGCTCCAACATGTATTAGTGGCTGGAGACTCAGTTTCCTCATCTGTCAATGTCTTAATGCCACTCACAGAGTAATGAAAGGATTATGGGTATGCATGAACTGCTTGGCCCAGCATCTCAGATTTAGTCAGCTTTCCATAAATGATGGGTAGCACTGTTGGGAGTGTTCAGCAGCCATTGGACGATCAGGCTGGCCAATTGTCCTGTAATTTATTATTTCAAATAACTCGTGGGTAATGTAATCACTTAAAAGATGCATCGCTGTATATTTCATTCACCGTCTCATGTATGCCATATCGAAAACTATTCTCCGTATAACTATTGTCTCCGGATATAAGATCATAATACAACAATTTCCAAATATTAGCTACATGAACATGCAAATCGTAATTATTTTTAAATCTAAAACCTGAAGAGGAACTTAGAAACCATCGAATTAAGGCTTCATATTATAGATAAGGGTGCTTAGTAGTTTTCTCAGAGTCACATGGCTAGTTCCTGGCAGAGCCTGGTTTGGAGCGTGGTCTTCTAAAGTTTAAGGCAGCTCTTTCCACTTGCTCACTCAGATTCTTGCACTTAATTTCATTTCCTTTTAAATGCTTCCTCTTCTTTCATTTATGAATGTAGAAAATATTTATTTTTTCAATGTTTACCCTTCCCTGGAAAATACCACATTTACTGAGTCATAGAAATGGAAGTAGTTCAGTTTTCTACCAGGTGCCCAGGAGGCTGCCAACAGTGGGGGGAAAGTCTCTATTTTTAATTCATAATGAGTTTGCTTCAATATTAAGAAACTAGGAATTGAAATTGCTGTCATTACCTCCCACTTGAACACATACACAAATGCACACTTAACTGTAACTTCACTCCTATGTTCTGTTTTAGGTCAAATCTGTGTGAGGATAATTTTTGCTGTGAAGTAGGGATGGAGGGGAGAGAGATGGTTGTAGCTGAGCAAACATTTCTACTTGCTTTCTTTCTATGAACATTGAACTTACGGGTAGAGTGATTTAGATAAGTGATTGCACAAATTTACTTTGCATCTTGATCTTTACAAATTATTTTAATACATGTTTCTAATGTGTAGAATGGATGTTTTATCCCTATACATATGCATAAGAAAACAACATCTGAGAGATGAATGATTTATCAAGGTCACGTGCCTAGTTGGGATTAAACTTGGTCTCAGACTTTGTCTTTAGCCAATAAGTCCAGGATCATTCTGAAAAGACCATGAGTCTTTTTCTTCCTATATTCATGCATCTTAGCCTTGGTGATAAAGGGAAAGAAAGAAGAGGAAAGATTGCCCAGCAGGCAGAGGCTATTTCTCACTGAATACCTTGCTTAGAAGATGCAAAATACGCATTCTTAAAACAGATTATTAAACATTTTCTTATGGTGTATTTTTAATGTATATTCTTATTTGCAAATTGTTTCTTCAGTAAGACTTAATCTTAAAACATCCAGTTCCGTAACTGGCACAAATATTTCTGCTTTATTGTTTTCAGAGTATCTTATTAAATTTAATAGCAATAATTACAAGTCAAGTTGCTAAATAAGATATCATTACCTAAATTAGCCTTGTAATTTTTTCCCCCTCATCACCTTTTTTCTTTGTTTATGTACTCTGTGTATTCCATTATCCTATTCCATTTAGTCAGATGGATCTAAGTTCCTCATATGTGGCAGAATGAGTGGGCTTTCCATCTCTCAGAGATCCCTTTGCCATCACATTTTAAGGGTTCATGAATCATCTTTCTAACCCAGAAGTAATGAATGTGGATGGAGGCATACCCATTTTCCCTTTTCCTTAAATTAAGTATTTCACTTTAACTATTGATTTCTGGCCTTATAGATTCCCAGTCTTTTGTCTAGATTATTTTCCACCTAATTTTCTACCTTGAGGGGTCCTGTGTCTGAACCTGTGCTCTCTGCTGCCATTTGTTATCTTTTAGGCATGTGACCTTGGGTACTATTTGACTTCCCTGAACTTTAGTTTTCTTATTAGTAAAAGAGTGGTAATATTTGCCTACTTCAGGGGCACCTGGATGGCTCAGTCAGTTGAGCATCTAGCTCAGGTCATGATCTCAGGGTCATGAGATAGAACCCCGCCTCCAGCTTCCTGCTCAGTGGGGAGTCTGCTTCTCTCCTTCTCCCTCTCCCTCTTCTTCTCCTCCCTCTTCCCCCACTCACATGCTCTCTGTCTCAAACTTTTTAAAACATCTACTTCAAATATATATAATGTATATTTAATAAGGTAGTACTCATAACCATATGCAGCACATTCAGGTCATATAATAAGGAACCCATTATCTTCTTTTGGAAGAAACCCTCTCCCCTCATAAACATGAGATGCTATTACCATTTGATCACTCTTTTTTTTGTTACTTAAAATCAACTCTTTGGGTTTCAATATCACATTTGCAAGAATTAAGAAAAGATGATGCTTTATTTTGGATCTAAAAATAGTGGTACTTTTGAATAATAGAAGGACATGATTATTTAGGGGTAATTTTGATGTGTGGGAGGTATATTCCTTTTATAGATAAATTTATTAAAAATTGATTTATTTCTTAGAAATCTAAACAGTTCAGTTTGCCTAAATTATTATTATAAGTAGACATTTGGATGTCAGTTACGGAGATTTCTGCTACTATTTTTGGTGGATTAGTAATTTGGATTAATTCTCCCTATAAGCACAAATAGAAAATCTGGGAAAATTTGTTTAAAGATATTCGAGAACTAACCAGGTAGTGGAGATTTACAGGGCTAAGATCCCAAGGGAGACAAAAATCCACAGAACTGTGCCCAAAATTTGGGGCCATTTTCTCATGGTACTTTTGCTAATTTCAGAAGAATCAGCCCAAGGTGAAGTTTAACTGCACTTTTGCCAGGCTCCCAAAGCTAGGGATACAAAAACTGGAGTTTAATGTTTTATAAGGAGGGACCCCCATTTAGGTCCTCAGCCTTAGGTTGGGATCCCTCAGAATTTGGCTCAGGACAGACTTCCAAGGGACTATATCTATGCTTTCGATTATCACAGTCACTGAATTTGGATTAAGAAGATTCTGGATTGCCAGCGCCCAGATGCCTAACAAAAACAAAAGTATTCTCTAAAAGAAGATATACCATCCTTGGCCTCAAATTATTTCTACATTTTTTTAAATGCAATGTTTATCACACAGTAAAAAATAACCAGGCACATGAGGAAACAAGACAATATGAACCAATAGGTGAAAAAAAATCAGCAAAGTAAAACATACTCATTATAATTTTAGATGTTGGAGTTATTAGACATAGATTTAGATGTTTTTATGTTCAAGAAAATAAAAGGCAAGATTGAGAACTGGAGACTATAACAAAGTAACAGATAATATTAGGAAAGGGACCAAATGGAAAATCGAGAACTAAAAATGTAATACATGAAATTAGGCCTAATCTACCAAAGTTAAAAGACTTATACCCTATGATCTCATAATTCTGCTGTTAGATATGACTAAGTACATTTAAAGTCATAGACATGAATAAGAATATTTGGAACAGTACTATTTATAATAACTTTAAACTGGAAACAGCCCAATGCTCACCAACAGTAGAATGGATAAATTATGGTATAGTCATACAGTGAAACACTATATAGCAATGGTTCTCAACAGGGTGTAGTTTGGACCCCCAGAGGACATTTAGCAATGTCCAGAGATATTTTTGGTTGTCACAACCAAGTGTTGGGGGGAATGGCATTGGTATTCAGTGAATAGAGGCTAGGGATGCTGCAAAATATCCCACAATGCACAGAATAGTCCCTCATACCAAAGAAACATCTGGCCCAAGATGTCAGTCCTGCCAAGGTTAAGAAAACTTGTTCTATGGTAATGAAAATGAATGAAAAGCAACTATCCAAACAAGTAGGATGAATTTCATAAACATAGCTTTGAGAGGGAAAAATTCCAATCTCAAAAGAATACGTAACTGTTTGATTTCATTTATAGGAGTGCAAAAAGTAATCTAAATTATAGGATTTAGGATTAACAGCTCATGTAGTAACACTAAAAAGAAAAGGAAGTGATTAACACAGAAGTCTGGATGCTAATTACCTTTGAGCTGGTAATATAAACGAGGCACAAGAGTTTCAGGAGTGCTGGCAATATCCTATTACTGACCCATGTGAGGGATACATGGGTATTCATGCTATGGTAACTTGTCAATTCCATATTTTATTTTGTGCAGTGCACTTTTCTGTCTGCATAATTAAAAATGCTTAAAAAGAAATATGAAACTATTGTTGGAGAGCTCTGGAGAGTAGTTAGTGCTCTCTCTCTCTCTCTCTCTCTTTTGTTTTTGGTTTTGCATCCCAAACAAAAAGTTTTTGCACACCAAGGGAACCATTAACAAAACAAAAAGGCCACCTACTGAATGGGAGAAAATATTTGCAAATAATAACCTGATAAGGAGTTAATATCCAAAATATATGAAGAACTTACATAACTCAGCATCAGAAAGAACAAATAATCAAATTTAAAAAATGGGCAGAGGACCTGAATAAACATTTTTCCATAAAAGACATACAGATTGTTAAAAGATACATGCTCACCATCATTAATCATCAGGCAAATGCAAATCACAACCAGAATGGGATGTCACCTTACACTTGTCATAATGGCTAGAATCAGAAAAGAAGTAAGTGTTGGTGAAGATGTGGAGAAAAAGGAACCTTCATATGATGCTTGTTCAAATAAGATGATTTGTTTTAAGAGATCTGTGTGGAGGAAGAATGGAACATCAAAAAAAAAAAAAAACCCACCCATTTTTTAAGAGATTCATGTCTAAGAGTCTCAGAAATGGTGCTTCTTATCTCCTTAAGGGCCACGTAGCATAACCAAAATTTATTAGGAAAATGATAAAATCAAGGTTGCTAGGCCATTCAAAATGTTAATCAAAGGGCCTGGAGATGAGATGGGTTTGCTAGGCCTCCATCAAAAGAATGTAAATCTCTTCTCAGCTGTTGTGTTTGTTTTGCATCCTCCCTAAAATGAGAGTTCAAAGGAGAGAAAGTGAGGTTAAAAAGGTGCAGAAAGGAATCATAAATCTGTTGAAATGCAGCAGTATGCTGTCATGGAAATTGTCTTCTTTGTTGTAGATTTGAAACATTACCATTGACTTCACATGTACCCTAGGAGCTCTAATTTTCTCTCTCAGTGCTTGTCAGTTGCTGAAAGCATTATTTCCTTTTCTCCTAGCAACGTAAATTGAACTTACCTGATTCAGACAAGTGTCATTCACCTCCTCTGATATATTTTTCTTATCGCTCCCATTTCAAGCACTATTTTTATAAAATCTGCTCCAGACAGTAGAACAGGTTTCAAGTCTGGTTGTCTCTGTGCTAAATATTGTAATGTTAATTCTAACTTCTGGAGGTGGATCATTTGTCTTAGCATGTGCTCAGCTTTGGGGAAAGAGGAAGAAATCATATTTTTTTTAAGAGAATCAAAGAATCTTACAGTTTAGAGAGCCCATGGAGATCCTCTAGTTCATCAGATATGACAGATGGATTTCTAGTCTGTACTTGAGCACTAGTGGTGTCAGGGAGCTCGTTATCTTATGAAACTCCTTTGCATTTTTGCAAAGCTCTATTTATAAGATCGTTATCTTCTGTATTAAGTTGAAATATGCAACCATGAGTTTTCCACGCCATTCTTATCCCCTTTGTTCTATCCTTATTATAATATTTGTGATAATTTTTGTTTCCATATTTCTCTGTAATAAGCATATGCTAACTAGTGTATACAGATTGTCAAAGATTCCCTCAAGTTGACAGCTGTGCAGGCCACAGACTTAAATTCGTTTGATGACGGTTAACACCACAAGTGAGTTTCGTGTGCCCGACTACTTCACCTACCACTGAGAGATGCCTACAGAGCAGTTGTCTTAGGCAGCGCCCTGTCTAGGCACAAGGGAGTATTATTATAGGCTAGTGCCAGCACCTAAGAAGCTGAATTAAAAAGAAATTCCTGTTTCATATCCTTCAAGCTCATTTTCTCAAGGGCCCAAATCCTTCATCTGTACCAGGGACTTCCCCGACTGGGGAAATTATGAAATAATCTCTGACTATAATCAATTCTGGAACTTGGATATTGAGAGAGAGTGAGCTTAGAGATAATTTCCAATGGTATTTATCACAAAACGGGTCAAAATGTAGGCGAAATGGAAAGAATGTAATTTTGTTGACTTAAAATTGCATCCCTATTTAAGAATACATCTATTGTTCTAAAGACACTAATAAAATGTATAAAGATGAAACCTATGTAGCTTAGGATCCAGAACATTACATCTCTTGATTTTAAAATATCCTTAAAATTGGCTTCTACTGAATTGTCCTTCACACACACACACACACACACACACACGGCAGGCATCACTGTAGAAGCAAATGTAAGCTCCTTTTTTCTTGTTTTCTTTATTCAACACTAAAACCCTCTACTCTCCCACCCCTAATTCTTAGAATCTAGGCCCACCCCTTTCCTTACCTATTCAGTTTGAGGGAAGTCAGTCTTCCACTCTTTGGAAAAGTTGGGCAAAGAAAAAGTGGGACATGCGGTCCTGACTGTGGAGGGAGCATAGCATTCTTCGATGGCACTGGTCAAAATGTGACTGTGGATGTGGTTCCAAACAAGAAATGCTTTTAAATGGGTAGGGTGTTGTGCTGATTCATTGGAATTTGAATTTTTTGTCATAAAATCCTATTGTTGTTGTTTTGCAGTGTTGCTGATATTGTCCTTAAGTCAGAGCTCAGCTACAAAAAGGTTTAACCACTCCTGGACTTTGGCTCATACCAGGGCATGCTACTTCCTTCCTCTAAAATATTCTGTTACGGTTAAATTTGACAGGAGTGTTAGGATCATGGGTTTAGAGTGAATAAATTCCTCAGTTTCTCTTTTACTCTTTTTTTTTTTAAAGATATATTTATTTTAGAGAGAAAGAGTGTGCGCACAAATGGAGGGTGTGCAGAGGGAGAGGGAGAGAGAGAACCCTCAAGCAGACTCCATGCTGAGTGCGGAGCCCAACACAGGGCTTGATTCCGGGACCCATGAAATCACGACCTGAGCCAAAACCAAGAGTCAGGGGCTTAATCGACTGAGCCACCCAGGTGCCCCTCTCTTTTATTGTTTAATTTCTAAGCATATAGAGAGTGGAGATAACTGAGCACTCATCCTGCAAATAAAAAAATGAAGATTTACACATTTTCTGCTTTCTTCATGAGTAATTTACTTGCCATTCTTCAGTGCTGGGGGAAGAGAAGAAGGAACTAATTTCATACCAGTAAAAAAGAGAAAATTCAAGATTGACCCCACCTGGCTTTGGGACATAGCTAGGGAGAGGAACATCATGGAAGTTCCAGAAAGCTGGTTCTGGACTTGGCAGTATGGTTGCACTATATACCACACCTCCATGCTCTTGAACATTCTCAGCAGCGTCACTCCACCCTTCTCCTATGCCTCTTTAAAATGTCTGCCTTTCCTACATCCTTTCTGATCCTGTGGGAGTGGGGCTATTATAGGCAGTAGGACTCCTAATAGCAGTGCTTCAGTCCTGAATGGAACGCAGGAGAGAAAGCGTGGAGCACAGCAGAGTTCTGACCTGTATTACTGGGAAGGGCTTTGGCCCAGACACAAACAGCCCGGGGCTCACATGTGTTTCCTTTGCTGGTGTACAGGAAAAGTCTGACATTGGTTAAAATTCTTTCTCTGAGGATATGTATCACCTGTAAATGTCAAGTGATAATTTTGTGCTAGCTAAAGGGAATCAGCTCACTGAAAATAGAACCAGTTCAGGATTGCAGGACAAGAACACATGCTAGATGGGCCTTCTCTAGGGGCCTTGTAGGCCATTCTGAAAGATTTCCTTAGATACTGTTTTGAAAAAATGATTTGTCATTCATCATTTGTCAGTTAGGATGCTGCCATTTCTGTAGAAAAAGAACTGTTGTCAAAAAGGCTTATGATGAAGGGACTAGAAGCTCTGTCTACCCGGTACTAAGTGCCCTATTTAAAATAAGAAAACGCTTTTACAGAATTTTATATAATAAGCATGCTTCCAAATACTTTTTATGTTTGGTTATGATCCTTATAGCATTCTTTCAAGATATTAACCCCAGTTTGCCCAAGATGGGCTTAGAGAAATTGTCACCATCCATGTTTAGAAATTTGTAGAGTTGGGACTCAAACCCATACCCTCTGGGTCAAGTTCATGTTCCTAACACAATATTTGCCAGTCATCAAGAAGTTTATTCTGTGCACTTCCAAATATTGAAATATTTGAAAAAAATCTGAAGGTAGGTGTTACAGCCTCCCTTTTTCCATCTGGATATTGGTAGTGTATAGAGATGGTGGGTGACACAGCTTTTGGTGGCTCCTTGTGGAGAGACTTTCAGCCTGGAAGCTGCCATCGTGGGGCTAAGCTGCCTAGGACTTAGGCAGGTGCACCAGCTCTGGGAAGCACCAGGCTGGTTCTGGCCCTCCATGACGGAGAGTGTGTGATGTAACTGGCACATGTGGGTAGGGGCCTAGTGAATACTGGTGGGTAGACTGGTAGGTACTCAGAATTGAGAGCCTTTGTACAGGGCTGTGAGAATGCTGCTGGTGCCTGCTAAGCCTCAGTTCTGTCAGCTCTAACAGTCATCCCCAAATGCCCAAGAATCAGACAGCTTCCACGAAGGCCAATAGGGCTTTCCCCAGAAGCCTCCCATAGCCCTTCTCCCTGGGTCTCTTCTGAAGTCCTCTGACTCACTCTGAACTCTTGCTTTGTGCGACTGGTTGGATCCCGCCTCTGTATTTCTTTCTTTTTTTTTTTTTTTAAGATTTTATTTATTTATTTGACAGAGATGGAGACAGCCAGTGAGAGAGGGAACACAAGCAGGGGGAGTGGGAGAGGAAGAAGCAGGCTCATAGCGGAGGAGCCTGATGTGGGGCTCGATCCCATAACGCCGGTCACGCCCTGAGCTGAAGGCAGACGCTTAACCACTGTGCCACCCAGGTGCCCCATCCGCCTCTGTATTTCTGTGTAGAGTGTGCACTTGTCCCTCCAGCACTTAGAATTTCCTTTTCCCCCTAAAGACCCTCCCGTGATGTGTCTGTCCAGCAATTCTTACCTTAACTCTCTCAGGTAAAATCTCTCCCTAGTTCTGTCCTTGTACAGCCTCATTACCATTTTTTGTCTTGACTATGTTTCCTATTTATTCTTCCAGATGAATTTCAGAATCTTTTTATAGGTTCTAAATAATCCATTGCAATTTATATTGGAGCTGCTTTAAATTGATGGATTAATTTGGGAAGAGTTGATATATTTATAATGGTGAATCCTCTCATCTCTACCATTCTGTATTTTTACATTTATTTGAGGTTGATTTTCTATCTCTGTGTAAATCTTTGTCAGTTTTAAATGTAGTTCCTCTATTGATATGTTTATTTCTATAGGCTTTATATTTTTATTGCTCCTTTAAATGGGGAATTTTTTTCAGTATCTTTTCTAGTATCTTCAGTATTTTTTTTTCTAGATATTGCTGGTATGTAGAGAAGCTATCAATGTTTGGATATTTGTAACTTGTCCCCTTTCTGAAACCTTTATTTATTTTAAGCTTTTCAGTGGATAGGCTTTTCAGGAGGCATAATTTTGTGTTTTTGATGCAAAGTGCTTAAGATGTTCCATTTGCCTTGGTTTCTTCTACTAGCATTTTCCTGTTGAGATTATTCCTTAATTTTTAGTGCTCTCATCATTGGCAAGACTTGCTTATTATACATCCATGTTTCTTTCTTCACTTACGAGAAATTTGAAATCAATATTGGTGTGTATTGGATGCAAACTTACTGTACCTTTGAGATAGGACTTTGGATGTGGAGCCTCTCTCTTAGAAACTGGGGAAGGAAGAGGGTTGCTATTGCTATGTCTTTAAATTTCTTCCTCCCAAATTGCCACCCTTTGAGGCCTTGGCTGTGATTTGCTTGCCTCACTGGCAGGACCTGAGATCCCAGAAAGCCTTTCCCTGAGGCTGTACAGTTTAGGATGCTACCTGAACAAATGATTGAGGGATGGAAGGGTATGATAACATGGATTCAAGAATTTAACGTCATTTATGCTTATTGTAAACCTCTATAATCTTTAAAATGAGGGAATATTACTGGGCTGATAGGGTCATAAAACATTCATTCAAAAATATTTATAGAGTGCCTCCTGTAATTAAAAAAATTATAATGATAATGATAAACTATCGACATTTTATAATAGCTGTATTTGGTACTATATAAATCTTGACATACATTATTCCATTTATGTTCACACCGACACAGTGAGAGAGTGTTATAATCCCTCTTTTAATCTGTGTCTTGAAGAGGTTTACGAACTTGCTCAAGGAAACACATTTAGTGTTGAAGCCAAGATTTGAACCCAGAAAAATCCTTTCTCTTAATTACCAAGAACACTGCTAGTTGCTAGTGATGTAAAGTTGAAAAGAGGTGCTGAATTCCTTCAGTATATTTAGAAGTCTATTGGGAAGGGGTGCCTGTGTGGCTCAGAAAGTTAAGGGTCGGGGCGCCTGGGTGGCACAGTGGTTAAGTGTCTGCCTTCGGCTCAGGGCGTGATCCCGGCGTTATGGGATCGAGCCCTGCACCAGGCTCCTCCACTGTGAGCCTGCTTCTTCCTCTCCCACTCCCCCTGCTTGTGTTCCCTCTCTCGCTGGCTGTCTCTATCTCTGTAGAATAAATAAATAAAATCTTTAAAAAAAAAAAAAAGAAAGTTAAGGGTCCTCTTGCCTTAAGCTCGGGTCATGATCTCAGGGTTGTAGCTTTGAGCCCTAAGTCAGGCTCCATGCTCACTGGGGAGTCTGCTTGAGACTCTCTCCATTTCCCTCTGTCCTTCCCCCCTGTGCTATCTCTCTCTAAAATAAATGAATAAATCTTTTAAAAAAGGAAGGCTATTGGGGATAGATATTTAAATAATATATAACATGTAGAATATAAATATACTGCAAACAGAAGTATATATAAGATGTAATGTGATGCAATGAGCCCTGGGTGTTATATGCAACTGATGAATCATTGAACACTACATCAGAAACTAATGATGTACTATATGTTAGCTAATTGAGTTTGAATGAAAAAGAAACATATAATGGGATTATAGGGGGCATATTTATCTATAATATCATCACAGATTTGTTTATGAATACAGATTTTGACATTACTTCTTTGGAGACCTCAATGAAAATGGCTTTTAAATTTCCAGTTATTCTATGAGAAACATAGGAAAATATTTTCTTTGCTTAGAGAATAAGTATCCGACAATGTCTTCCACTCTGAGAAAGATGAAATGATCTTGGAAGAACCCCCTAGCTTCTGTGATTAAAGTGTCCCGGTTCCTTTCCCCCTCTGCTCATTCATGCCATGTGACCCTGTTCTTACTTGGCATCCATTCTTGGTTGCCAGTTGTACTCCAGCTTATACTCATGCTGCTATTACTCATCCCCAAAGCTATGTTTACAGGATGCTAAAAATTGTGAGTAAAATGTTTTTTAAAAAGATGTCAATCTTGGCTATTTTGACAATACAATCAAAGGCAGTTTCCAAACAAACAGTTGAGTCAGTGAAATGTGTTTCAATTATTTATTTCTTATTGCATGGATAAAATGAATTAATTTTTCACTTTCCCCAGAGCCTTTTAGTTTTATATCCGTTCACATAGATATGGCTAAATGGTTATACTAGTTGTGTTTGCTTTGCATCAGTTTTCTTGAATTGTTTTTTGCCTTCATGTGAAGGTGTAATCTGATGATTAACAACTAATAAAAGGCATGGGTCATAACCTTTGCCAAGCTGGATATTAATGATGCTCTCTCAAAATAAACGGTTTAATGAGAACATCTTTTGTTTCTAAGTGAGTTTTTATGTTGAGATATTGTTCAAATCAGTAAATAATTATCAAATGCTACAGAGCTTGCTGCAATGACCTGACTCAGCATAATCTGAGAGTCCTTGGAATTCCCTATTCAGATTATTCCCGATATAATTTAGATATATTCTGGACTCAATGGGACTGACCCTTGCTGCTGTTGAGTGTATGCCCATATTAATAGAACTTTTTCAATTCTGATGAAGAAAAGCGGTCACATTCAGCTTTATAAATACATTGTCCAACAGTAGTTCAGTAACACCTGAAAATATGACAGGATGAGCCATGGTTCATTCTCAGAATGCTGTTTTCTCAGTTCAAGTTCTCATTGCTAAAACAAGTAAATAAATTAAAAATCTGCATAACTACTCTAGAAGTTAAAAGAATTCACCTCCCGGGTCTCTGACTGTGAGGAACATAAGTGACCTATAGCCCCAGCTGCTGTGCTCTGAAATTCATTACTGCATTTCTGCTGAGGCCATGCTTCCTGTTGGCTATGCCAGCCAATCACAGGGGAGGGCAGAGATGCAAAGGCAGACTTGCTTGCTGGGTGACAGGACCCTTCTGACAGGTGACTTTGACATAAGGACTCTCCAAAGTCTCTCCCGAGTTCTCAGAACTACACTGCTGTCTAAGACTTCCTCCCAAACTTCCTTTTCTGTCTCTCTCACCCATGGTCAAGGGTCAGTTCTGCGCCTCCATCTGACAGATCTCCTAGCGTCTCCTGTTTCCCTCTTTATTTTCCCTAACAAACGTTGCTCCTAATAAATCTTTATGTGGCTAATCCATTTCATCTTGACATCTGTTTCTTGGAGGACCTGCTTAACACCATCACCTTTCAAGTGAAGGTAGTATCACTGGCTTAACTTTAAGGCCAACAGAACTCATAAGTTTGCATTTTGTATCACACTTTGAGGTGGCTGTGTAAGTATGTCCTCCAAATCCCACTCGTGACCACTCTAACCCTTCTTGCAACCCAGAGGGGCATTTTTTGCTCCATGTTACTAAACTAGTGTTAAGCAACCTTTTCTGCTTTTGGGTCCCACATTGGAATGTGGGAATCGTTGGCACCTAGTCAATAGACTGATGTGCAAAGGGTGGTGCAGGTACCAATAGCATCCTCACGTGTGGCTTGTATGAATGCTGAATCTCAAATCCCATCTTGGGCCCACTGAATCAGAATCTGCATTCTGATCTGGTCCACAGGTAATTTATATTTAAAGTAACTTTTGAGAAACACTAGCCTAGACTACTCAGCTGAAAGAGAGGGAAGAAGTTTCCTCTTTTACCTTTCTGTTACAACGGCAGTTATTATTTATTCAACAAATATTTATTGACCTCTATTAGGTGCAGGATATATTCAGAAGGCTTAATTAGAGTCCTGGAAGGAAGGTGGAACATGCTTATACATAAAATGCAAAGAATAAAATTAAAAGGTTAAGAGAGTAATACAATTACGTACAATTTTAGAGGAGGATAGATTATATTTTGGTTGGAGATTCTGAAATGAAATCAGTTGAATTAAACCTTGAAAGATACATAGCACTTGGCTACATGGAGTTGAGATACTGGTCTTTTTATGTGGAGGGATTAGAGTAAATAAAGGCACAGAGGGCCAAATCCTAGGCAAATGCATGGAGAGTAGCTGCATTTGACTGGAAGAGAGGGTATGGGAAAACAATACTGGGACCACACTAAGGAAGATATATGGCAGCCTCGAATGCTGAGTTGGAGTTTATACTTCATTTAGAAATGAAGTGAAGGGGTTACTCCTGTGGTGTATGAAATGATTCTCTTTAGCTGCTAATCTCTTCAGCAGCTCCTAGTGTGTTAAAGGAATAGCTTAAAGCTATAATTCGGTTCCACACATCAAGCAATCCTGTGCAACATCTTCTGGGCATCATATAATTCAATTAAGTTCTGACACCTCAGATCCCACAGGGTAAGGTTTAAGTCCTACAAGACTGATCCCACTTCATATACCATTCACAAGTCCCAGGTCATCACCTGTACTTCTGATAGGCCAGCTATAAATTGAGGCTCCCACACTCCTCCTTGGGTTCAATAATTTGCTAAAATGGCTCACAGAACTAGGGAAACATGTTTACTGGTTAATTATAAAGGATATAATAAAGGATATGAATGAACAGTAGGATGTCCCAAGCAGAGATAACTGGACCCTCCTTCTTCTGTGTCCTCATACTAGTTTGGTTATAGCTCTAACCTAACACTGCATTTATTCTACAAATGTTTATGAAAGACCCAGTATACATGTAGCTGGCTAAGATAGTCACTGCCCCTTCCCTGAAGAAGATCACTTTGCATGATTGTTTTTACTGTCCATTTCTCTTTTGAAATGATCTATTTTACCATGTATACTATTTGCTAGTATGCTTTTTTCATTTTAACAATATAGCTCAAAGTTCTTCCTGTTACAGGGGATATAAATCTACCTTATTTTTACCAATAGGCAAGAAAATTTGTTGTTTTAATGGGGAACTTGGGACAAATGTTTTTAAGAAATTTTGAGATGCTGACGAATTACTATGCCTGATGTTTTGTGTAGTTTGATGACTTTCAGATACTTTTTCATTTATTCCTTCTATAACTTGTGAAGGAATCTTGGCCCCAAAGTAACACATTGCTTTCTAGACAGAAAATCTTAGAGGCCCAGAAATTTAAACAGCTCACTTATTCTCAAAGCAAATTCTCAGGGGAGACCCAGTGGGGGCTGTGGCCTCAAGTCTGTCTACAGCTCATCTAGTGGTTGATATACCCGTCCATCCTTCCTGGTCTACGAAAGATTTCAATAGTTAATTGTGTCTAGCAATGAGACTGATAGTCATAGATGACTGATAAACCATCTCTAAGAAGAACTCATCAAAATAACATTGAGATCATTGTTAGAATATCTTGCTTGCAAAACGAGTGTTGTGAAGGGACCAACACTTATTTGTATGTAGAGACACAGGAATTTTAAGAAAAAATAAGTCTCTCTCCTATCGAGCCACATTTCATATATGCTAAGTGGCTATGAAAGTTTTTTTTGCCATATTGGTTTAAATTTGCACTGTTATAGAACAATACAGTTGAGTGTGTTTTTACCAGTACAGAGGTCAGTAATGAGTCATGGCAGATTCAGTGGTCTGGATGCAGCCAGGTGGAGTGGGTTGGGAAGGTACTTCTAGGAACAGCTGGATCTGGTGACTCCTTCTACCTTTATGTCCTCTTTCCCAACTTCCCAGAACTGCAAGAAACACCAGGTCCCCAGTCTTATACATGCCTCCTTCTTTCCAAGGATAAAGATCTTAAGTGTTTATGTCATATGGGTTTCTTTCAGGGAATTATATAGAAAAGAATGGTATACCAGCATACAATAGATAGAAGTGTCATAAAAAATTATACTTTTCCAATTCATATCACAGCAGGCAAATAATGTACACTATTGAACCTTTCCATAGGCACATTGTAAAAAAGACATTTCACCAAGCAACATCTTTAACCAAGAAATTCAGTGTTTTCTTTTCGATAATTTGCGAATAATGATCTTCCTAAGAGAAATTTCCATCTTCATCAAATGTCAGTGAATCTCTAAAGGACATTTCTATTCTGTAATACATTGTTAAAATGGGTCAGCAGAATTTTAAAAAGTTGAGGATTTGGGTATGACCACAATTGCCTCTTTAACTCAGGGTGGGAAAATATATTTCATTTCTGTAACTTTGCAATTTGTGACTCCCTTAAACATTTTATTGACCTAAATAATTCATCTGACAGAAGACTTACCAAACCTTGGCAGTCCGTTTGCTTTACCCAAATGTTCAAAGACTTTGATAACCACTCAATGAACTTCTAGAGATTTTTACTTGGAAAAGGACAGTTTTGTCAGAGTAGAATCATGATAAGTGACCGCACATTCAACTTTCCCATCTTATGGCTTCTTTGCACCATGGGTGACAGAAATTTCTTTGGTGTTCTAGATTAAGAGGCTGTGGCATCTAAGAAGGATAAAAGGCTCCCTTTTCTTTTTTTTCTTTTTTTCTATTTTAATGTTTTTTATTATATTATATTAGTCACCATACAGTACATCCCTGGTTTCTGACGTAAAGTTCAATGATTCATTAGTTGCATACAACACCCAGTGCACCATGCAATACATGCCCTCCTCACTACCCATGACCAGTCTATCCCATTCCCCCACCCCCCTCCCCTCTGAAGCCCTCAGTTTGTTTCTCAGAGTCCATAGTCTCTCATGCTTCATTCCCCCTTTTGATTACCGGCCCTTTCTTTATCCCCTTCTTCCCCTACCGATCTTCCTAGTTCTTATGTTCCATAGATGAGAGAAATCATATGATAATTGTCTTTCTCTGCTTGACTTATTTCACTTAGCATTATCTCCTCCAGTGCCGTCCATGTTGCAGCAAATGTTGAGAACTCATTCTTTCTGACACCTAAGTAATATTCCATTGTATATATGGACCACAGCTTCTTAATCCAGTCATCTGTTGAAGGGCTTCTCGGTTCCTTCCACGATTTAGCTATTGTGGACAATGCTGCTATGAACATTGGGGTGCACATGGCCCTTCTCTTCACTACGTCTGTATCTTTGGGGTAAATACCCAGCAGTGCAATGGCTGGGTCATAGGGTAACTCAATTTTTAACTTTTTAAGGGACCTCCACACTGTTTTCCAGAGTGGCTGTACCATCTTGCATTCCCAACAACAATGTAGGAGGGATCCCCTTTCTCCACATCCTCTCCAGCAATTGTTGTTTCCTGCCTTGTCAATTTTTGCCATTCTAACTGGCGTAAGGTGGTATCTCAGTGTGGTTTTGATTTGAATTTCCCTGATGGCTAATGATTTTGAACACTTTTTCATGTGTGTGTTAGCCATTTGTATGTCCTCATTGGAAAAGTGTCTGTTCATATCTACTGCCCATTTTATGATTTGTTTATTTGTTTCTCGCGTATTGAGTTTGAGAAGTTCTTTGTAGATCTTGGATACCAGTCTTTTATCTGTAGCATCATTTGCAAATATATTCTCCCATTCTGTGGGCTGCCTCTTAGTTTTTTTGACTGCTTCCTTGGCTGTGCAGAAGCTTTTTATCTTGATTAAGTCCCACAAGTTCTTTTTATCTTTTGTTTCTCTTGCCTTTGGAGATGTGTCATGAAAAAGGTTGCTTTGGCCGGTGCCGTAGAGGTTGATGCCTATGTTCTCCTCTAGGATTTTGATGGATTCCTGTCTCACATCGAGGTCNTGTCTCACATTGAGGTCTTTCATCCATTTGGAGTTTATTTTTGTGTATGGTGTGAGAGAGTGGTCAAGTTTCATTCTTTTGCATGTAGCTGTCCAATTTTCCCAGCACCATTTATTGAAGAGACTGTCTTTTTTCCACCGGATGTTTTTTCCTGCTTTATCAAAGATTAGTTGCCCAAAGAGCCGAGGGTCCACTTCTGGGTTCTCTATTCTGTTCCATTGGACTATGTGTCTGTTTTGATGCCAGTACCATGCTGTCTTTGTGATCACAGCTTTGTAGTACAGCTCGAAATCCGGCATTGTGATGCCCCCAGCTTTGTTTTTCCTTTTCAACAGTTCCTTGGAGATTCGGGGCCTTTTCTGGTTCCATACAAATTTAAGGACTATTTGTTCCAGTTCTTTGAAAAATGTCCTCGGTATTTTGATCGGGATAGCATTGAAAGTGTAGATTGCTCTGGGTAGCATGGACATTTTAACTATGTTAATTCTTCCGATCCATGAGCATGGAATATTTTTCCATCTTTTTGTGTCTTCCTCAATGTCTTTCAAGAGTGATTTATAGTTTCTAGAATATAGATCCTTTACGTCTCTGGTTAAGTTAATTCCAAGGTAACGTATGGTTTTTGGTGCTATTGTAAATGGGATGGATTACCTAATTTCTCTTTCTTCAGTCTCATTATTCGTGTATAGAAATGCAACTGATTTCTGAGCATTGATTTTGTATCCCGCCACCTTACTGAGTTTCTCTGTAACTTCTTATAGTTTGGAAGTGGATTCTTTGGGGTTTTCCATATAGAGTATCATGTCATCTGCCAAGAGAGACATTTTGACTTCTTCTTTGCCGATTTGGATACCTTTTATCCCTTTTTGTTGTCTGATTGCTGTTCCAAGGACTTCTAGTACTATGTTGAATAATAGTGGCGAGAGTGGGCATCCTTGTCATGTTCCTGGTCTTAAAAGGCTCCTTTTTCTTTTTTTTTTTTTTTTAAAGATTTTATTTATTTATTTGACAGAGACAGCCAGCGAGAGAGGGGAACACAAGCAGGGGGAGTGGGAGAGGAAGAAGCAGGCTCCCAACGGAGGAGCCTGATGTGGGGCTCGATCCCAGAACCCTGAGATCAGGCCCTGAGCCAAAGGCAGACGCTTAACGACTGCCCCACCCAGGCACCCCAAGGCTCCCTTTTCTTTTACATGACTCTTATGGGAAAATCTAAGCCATGGCTAAATCTAATAGTCCTTCTGCTCCCATACTCTGTTTTATACCTGTACTACTGAACTTTGCTTGAGAAAAGAACAAAACTCGATATGTCATATAACTGTAAATCTATGTTCATGCATCTCAAAAGAGCCCTTTCTAACACCTTTTCTTCATTTCCTCAATAAATTTGCATCCTCATTTCCTATGATGAACATTTCATATCTTCTTTCTTTCAACCTTAATATGAATGCCCCTATAACGATGAGAATTCTATACTTTAATGAGAAAATAGAAGCCTTCAACCAAAAAATCCATCATCTTTCCATCATTGAATTCCTAAACCTGTGTGTATCTTCACCCAATTATTTCCCTTCTGACAAAATGAAAGAAAAACCCTTCTTGCCCCTCCACTTTCAGCCTTCATGCATTGACTCGGTTTTTTTCTCCAAACATTTTGTTATAAAGTAGAAGTATGTTTTAATATATTCTGTATTCAAAAGACAACAGAACAATTCTTCTTACCCTCTGACAAATACCACCCAATTTCCTTTCTCCCTTCCACGTAATGAAAGTATTGTCCCTTTTTGTTGTGTATACTTTCCCACCTTGTGTTCGCTTTTTGATTCACTTCTTTCAGGTTTTTGCACCATTACCCACTAAAATGGTCTCGTTAAAGTCAACAATGAACTCCATTCAATCAAATAGAGCCTGTATCTTAATCAGTTTCTCAGTATAATTCAATATAATTGATCACTCTTTCCTAATGAACGCACTCTCCACTCTTGGCTTCTTTGACACCACATTCACCTGGCTTTTCTTTGTCTCACTGGCCATTCCTTTTCACTGTTATCTTTTTAAAAATTAATTGATTTATTTTTTATTTTTCTAAAAAAATTAAGACACTTCATTGAGGTATGATTCACATGTAAAATGCTGTACATTTAATATATATATCAAAGAATTTCCAGATAAGTATACACTTATGAAATCATCACCACCCAAAGGCCATAAACATATTCATCGCTTCTCAAAGTACCCCTCCTTCATTATTTTTATTTTGTGTGTGTGGTAAGAACACACATAAGATCTACCCTGTTAACAAATAAACAATATAGTATTGTTAGCTATAGGCACTATGCTGTATAATAGATCTCCAGAAGTTATTTATTTTGCATAACTGAAACTTTGTACCTTTTGACCATTACCTCCCCATTTCCTTTCCTTCTAACCCCTGGCAACCACCATTCTAATCTTTGTTTCTATGAGTTTGACCATTTTATATTTCCACATGTACATGAGATTATACAGTATTTGTCTGTGTCTGGCTTATTTCACTTAGCATAATGTTCTCCTGGGACATCTGTGTCACTGTAAATGGCAGGATTTTCTTCTTTTCTAAGACTGAATAATATTCCTTTATATACATACATACATATATATAGACATCTATATATATGTATGTATATATATATAGATAGAGATAGATAGATAGATGATAGATAGATAACACACACACACACACACACACACACACACACACACCACATTGTCTTCAGCCATTTCACCTATAGACGGGCATTTGGATTGCTTCTACCTCTTGGTTGTTGTGAATAATGCTGCAATGAACATGAGAGTGCAGGTCCACTTTGAGATCCTGATTCTAATTCCTTTGGATAAATACCCAGAGGTAGGACTACTGGATCACATAGTAGTTCCACTTTTAATTAAAGGATATACTTCAATATAGTAAAGGCCATATATGATAATCCCACAGCTAACATCATACTCAGTGGTGAAGGGCTAAAATCTTTTCCTCTTGGATCAGGAATAAAACAGTGATGTCCATTCTCAATACTTATATTCAACATAGTACTGGAAGTCCTGGCCAGAGCAATTAGTTAAGGAAAAGAAATAAGAGGCCACAAATCAGAAAGGAAGTAAATGTGTTCGTTTGCAGATGACATGACATTGTATTATATATAAAAAGCCGTAAAGACTCCACCAAAAATCTCTTTGAACTAATAAAGAAATTCAATAAAGTTTCAGGACACAAAACCAACATACAAAAATGAGTTGCATTTCTGTATACCAATAACAAATTAGGTAAAAAAAATTAAGAAAAAATTCCTTTTACAATAGCATTAATAAGAATAAAATAGGAATAAATTTAGCCAAGGAAATGAAAGATCTGTACACTGAAAACTATAAAACATTGATGAAAAAAATTGAAGAAGACACAAATATATGGAAAGATAGCTCATGTTGATGAAATAGAAGAATTCATATTGTTAAAATGTCCAAACTACCCAAAGTGACTTATAGATTCGATGCAATCCCTATCAAAATTTCAATGGCACCCCTTAAATTTATATAGAACCACAGAAGATACTGAATACCCAAAGTAATCTTGATGAGAAGAATAAAGCTAGAGGCATCATAGTTCCTGATTTAAATTACATTACAAAGCTATAGTGATCGAAACAGAATGGTTCTGGGATATAAACAGGCACATAGAGCAGTGGAACAGAACAGAGAGCTCAGTGTTCTTTTGCTGTCCCCTGTTCCTACATCCACATACTAAATGTTGGTGCATTTCAGGGCTAAGACGTGGGTCCTCTTCTTTTCTTCATTTACATTCTCTCCCTATGTGATTTTATTTGATCTTATGGTTTTCCTTAAATCCATTTTTTTTTACTGAAAACTTACTTTATACATTTAGCCAAGATCTTCACTCTAACCTTAATATCTGTGTGTCCAGTTGCGCAGATAGCAAATGTTTCACAGACATCTCAAACTGAACATGCCAAAAAACCCAAAACCAAAAACTCTCCAAACTTGAAAATCTATTAACAGTCTCATTAACATTATTTCAAACCTTTTTCACTTAACACTTTCTCCATCACTACCACCTAATCCATGCCATCATCTCTTTGTCTAGCTAACTACATATCTTTTAAACTGGATTTCCTGATTTTACTTTTGTCCACCCCTTTCATAACCTCCCCCAGCCTGTTTTCCACACAGCAAGAGGAATAAACTAAAAATATATTTATTGGGATATGACATATGATTCACACATAGTGAAGTATGCAAATATTAAGTGTACACCCAAATAATTAGCATCTAGATTAAAAATGGAACATTATTACCACAAATGCTGGTATCTGTTGTTAAATTTACCTGTTTCAATTTTTTGTAATTTTTAATTCTAAGATTTCATTTGATTTGTTTAATATAGATTTATGTTTTATTGTGAAATTCTCCATCTCATCGTGTATTTCTTTCAACATATTTATCACCTTTTTAAAAAAAGTCTGTCTTGAGAACTCCAACATCTGGATAACATATTGATTTATTCCCATTGTTTTTTGTTCTTTTTTTCTGGGTTTATAGTTATTTGGTCCTGTCTCCTGGCATGCATGGTTGTTTTTGATTGAATCATTGTTACTATGTATGAAGGATTTTACAGGTTCTAGATGATATCTTCTCTTTGTCCACCAATAGTTCTTTTTTTTTTTGCCAGTATACAATTAAAGTAGGTCCAGGTCATGTTGCTCTATTAGAAATTGGTCTATTTCAAGTTTTACTCTACTTCTAAGAGTAGATTTCTTCAGGGATTTCAGTAGAAAGCCTAGGGCTCTTAGCAGTTGTCTTAGTAAGTTTGAGCTGTTATAACAAATTATCATAGACTGGGTGATTAAACAACAAGCATTTATTTCTCATGTTTCAGGAGGATAGAAGTCCAAGATCAAGGCACTGAGAGATTTGCTGTCTGGGAAGGGGGGCTGTTTCTTGGTTCATAGATGGTCCTTTTTTTTGTTTTGTTTTTTTCTATATCCCTACATGGGGGAGAGTAGAGACCTGGAGCCAGCTGTTTCTTGACTCTTACAAGTACATCAATCCCATCCATAGGGCCCCACCCTTACAATCTCATCTAAACTGCCTTCCCAAAACTCAATCTCCTAATACCAGCACGTTGGGGAATAGGGTTTAACATATGAACATTGAGGAGACACACACAACAATGATCCCTTCCTTTGAAGCATCCTGAATTTTAATTTTTATCTATTACAAACCACAGAAATACTGAAATATCTGCTTGGCTTTTTAATCTTTTTGCAGTTGCTTTCTGTTTGGTTTCTTGGTGTCTCACCCACAAATGTGCAACTTAGGAATTGGCAAATGCCTCTAGGGGAAGTTGCATATTGAGTTTTGGGCTTCCTATAATGTTTCTCCTTCTATCTGGAATGTTGTCCCCTTGAATCCCAGTATTTTGGTCATTTTCTAATGCCTTCATATAGTTCTTTCTTTTTTAAAACCCACATTTTATATTTGTTCCTGGTGGGAGAGTTAATCTGGTATTAGCTCCTCTGTCATAGGCAGAGATAACACTTTCTGTTTTAAATGCAAAAATCAAACCACATCACTCTTTTGCTTTAAACTTTCCAACGATTGCCCATTGCACTTCGTATAATCCGTCTGGGTCCATACCATGACCTAAAATACTGTAAACAGTCTGCAAAAGGCAATGAGTAACAGAATTGGATAAAACACTAAAGTCTTTTGATTCCCAGTTTAGGGCTATAACAATTTTGTTTCTTGATGGGGCTTTGCCATTGTGAAAAGCCAAATTTTAACTTCGATGGGTTGAATGAGATTCCTCCTGGCCCCTGGTTAATTTGGTGGAAACATATAGGACTTAATTGTGTACTATTTGTATTCCTAGTGGCTACTACGGTGCCTACACCATAGTAGGTCTTCAGTATTTATGAAACTGAGCTAAATAAAAAGCTTTTATATTACCTGCTCAGAATTTACATCACTGCCAAAGTTACTGAAAAGGCTTCAGACTATCTGAATTTAATCATTATTTAAGGAGAAATTAATTGGTGTATTAAAAGTCCTTAAATCATTTTTTCTAGGACTAAATTTAATCATTTTGAAACTAGAGAATACTTCCTTCTTATTACATGTATGGAAACTGAGGTTCGCACAGGTTAACTGACTTGCTTAAGATCACAGACTTAGCTGATAGTATAAGGGGTAAGTGGAATCCCAGTTTACTGATTCACAATTATTTATTATTTTTACTGCCTGTCTTTGCTATGTTGTTGTATTAGAATAGAGGTTTTTTCCCCTTTGGTCTGTTCTCTGAGTGAGAGTCCCCTATTCTTTCCCCTCTTTTATATGGTTATAGTTTATAAATATTTTTAAAGAAGAAAAACCGTATTTTTTTTTACTAAATATAGTAAAATTAAACTAACATAACTAAATCTTATTCATAATTCTAATGTGTAGACAAGATAAAATTGGAGTTACTTCAGATCGAGTGCAGGTGCAACATGGATTCCTTGCCATCTGCTCTTCCTCATTCTCTCGCCCACGAGTCCACTTCTTCTCGGTAACCTAGAGAACCAAAGAACAGAATCTGAAAGATGCTACTAGAGTGAATCAGTTAAATTATTAAACCACCTGCCTTTGATTAGTGATTTTGCATTACAGAATTTTTGTGCCTATTTATCTCATTTGATGTCCATTGCATTCTGTGTGAGGTATCTAAGATAGGGAATTTTAATATTGTCCATTTGATCAGTGAGAAAACTAAGACTGAGTGTAATCAAATTTCTGTAAATTATGAAAATAAAGAAATGAATGAAGTGATGTGAAAGTATTAAGGCTTGGAGTCCACTATTCTTCCTTCCATATGCAAGTGCAATGCATATCAAATTTTACCAGACCGTTCCTAAATAATTACTTGGAAACTAGAGGACAAGTCTAAGAGAGTTTGTGTTACAGTATTTTTATTAAAATTCAGTTTTCCAACTTTCAAAGAAGATGTCAGGGGGTGTCCAGAAGCACTTGACAGCCTCATGTTCTGGCGGAAGGATTTTTAAGTTGAAAACGACAGAGCTGTTGTGTAACTTGCTCTTGTACGTCCCTCATGATGCACGGAGCCATTACTCGCCGGCTTGCTTCCCCTTACCTCTTGAAGCATGTCTGCACACCTTGAATACACTGCCACAAAGAAAGATGCTAACCTCCTTTTGTGAGTGCAAGAGAAAAACAAGTAATAAATTATAATAAATACCCGTTCATTTATTTCTTTTTTTTATTGGAGAGAATGAAGCAACATTGTCTTTATTGAAAGAAGACACAATAATGTATGTGGGAAATCCTACAAAATGAATTAAAATAATTTAACAAACTAATAAATAAATATAGCAAGATCTCAGGATACCAGGCCAACACACAAAAGTCAATTTTATTTCTATATACTAGAAATAAATAGTTAGAAAATGAACTTAAAAACATTTAAAATACTATTAAAATATAATATTTAGGAATACATTTTTATTTTTTCATTTTAATTTTTTTAGATACAGGTTGCCTTATTATATTTTATTTTATTTAAGTTTACCTATTTGAGTATAGTTGACATATAATGCTACATAAAGAACATATAAAACTCAATACCAAGAAAACAAGTGATCTGGGCAGGGCGCCTTTATAGACATTTTTCCAAAAAAAAAAAAGACATACAGATGGCCAACAGACACATGAAAAGATGCTCAACCTTACTAGTCATCAGGGAAATGTAAATCAAAACCATAATGAGATATCCCCTTACACTTGTCAGAATGGCTATCATAAAAAAATACAAGAGATAACAAGTGCTGGTGAGGATGTGGAGAATAAGAAACCCCTGTACACTGTTGGTGGGAATGTGAATTGGTACAGCTGCAGTGGAAAACAGTATTGAGGTTCCTCAAAAAATTTAAAATGGAAATACCAAAGGATCCAATAATTCCACTCCTGGATATTTACCAAAAGAAAATGAAGATAGTAATTTGAAAAGATACATGCACCCAATGTTTATTGCAGCATTATTTATAATAGCCAAATATAGAAGCAACCCAAGTGTCCTCCACTGATATATGAATGGATAAAGAATTAGTGATGTAATATTACACAGCCATAAAAAAGGATGAGAGCTTGCCATTTATGACAACATGAATGGACCTAGAGATTATTATGCTAAGTGAAATAAGTCACACAGAAAAGGACAAATACATATAATTTCACTCATATGTGGAATCTAAAATACAAATGAATAAATAAAAACCAGAAACAGATCTATAAATATAGAGAACAAACTGATAGTTATCAGAAAGGTGAAGTGTTGGGGGGATGGGCAAAATGGGTGAAAGGGAGCAGGAGATACAGGCTTCCAATTATGACTCAATAAGTCATGGCAATAAAAGGCACAACATAGGACATACAGTGAGTGATATTGTTGTAGTGGTGTATGGTGACAGATGGTAGCTACACTTATGGTGAGCATAGCATAACATGTAGAGTTGTTGAGTCAGTCACTATGTCATACACCTGTAACATTGTGTATCAAACTATAATAAATACATTTTCTGTGTATATCTAATATTTTCTACTTTCTCGGCTTGGAGCATTAAATAAAAACACATCATTTTAAATGTTTAAGTTAAGTACTTCTGATTATCCATTCTACTGTTATGAAAATGTCTTTCCTTCTTTACATCTCTCCACCCTACTCTCTTCATATGCTTAGAACAAGAATTACAGGAGTGTTCATTCAGTCTTGGTGATTCTTGCCTCATGGGAAGGAAATAAAGAAAATCTGGTTGGTTCTCCTGAGTAGCAGTATTCTCTGCTGCTGCTGTTACCGTAGTACTTGTGTCACCATTGGAAATAAGCAATCTGTTGGCCAGATGCGGTACTAGTGTCTTGCTGGAAGCCTGTTGATGGCTTTAGCAGATCAATACTCCTAGTTTTGACACCTGTTGCTCTGGAAGGAAGGCAAATCTTGTGCTCTGTGACTGAAGTTCATGGTCTGGCAGTTTCTCAGGGTATCAGTCTGAGAAAGACCTTCTTTCCACCAGTGTTTTTTTTAGCAGTGGTTGCTTCATGCCCGTCGCAGACTTGGGGTCCAGCCATGATGGCTATTTGATGACTCACTCATACACTACTATAACCCATTCACACAATGACACACCCACACACTTGTACAGTCACACACACACGCACATACCCTGACACACACTTTTCCCTAGGGGTGCACCAGGGTGACTGAGCACAGCCACTTTCTTTTTTTTTTTTTTTTAATGTTTTTTTTATTATATTATGTTAGTCACCATACAGTACATCCCTGGTTTCTGATGTAAAGCTCGATGCTTCATTAGTTGTGTATAACACCCAGTGCACCATGCAATACGTGCCCTCCTCACTACCCATCACCAGTCTCCCATTCCCCCACCCCCTCCCCTCTGAAGTCCTCAGTTTGTTTCTCAGAGTCCATAGTCTCTCATGTTTCATTCCCCCTTCTGATTACCCCCCTTTTCTTTATCCCTTTCTTCCCCTACCAATCTTCCTAGTTCTTATGTTGCATAGATGAGAGAAATCATATGATAATTGTCTTTCTCTGCTTGACTTATTTCACTTAGCATTATCTCCTCCAGTGCCGTCCATGTTGCAGGAAATGTTGAGAACTCGTTCTTTCTGATAGCTGAGTAATATTCCATTGTATATATGGACCACAGCTTCTTAATCCAGTCATCTGTTGAAGGGCTTCTCGGTTCCTTCCACGATTCAGCTATTGTGGACAATGCTGCTATGAACATTGGGGTACATATGGCCCTTCTCTTCACTACGTCTGTATCTTTGGGGTAAATACCCAGTAGTGCAATGGGGGTAATAGGGTAGCTCAATTTTTAACTTTTTAAGGGACCTCCACACTGTTTTCCAGAGTGGCACAGCCCACTTTCATCACCTTAATAGTTAGGCCTTTCACAGCTGAAATCCTATCCTGTTGGACCCAAAGGAAACTCTATTTCCTGACCAATAATATTTCTTCCAAGAAAAAGCCATATCTGGTGCTTATGTATAGAACATTTTATAGTTTTGTGTGTATTTATTATCTTATTTGAAAACACAATAATTTTTTTATAGATTAAAGAAAACACAAAGCTCAGGGTCATTAAGGGACATTGCCCAAGGACATGCCACTTTTATAAGACAAACCTCTCTCTCTACTTCATATTTCCTCCAATTTAGGGTGCTTTAATTTAAAAATATTATAAATCATTCTCATGTAAAAATTATTCAGATGTAAAATGTAAAAGAATAATGTCTTGAGTATCCATGCACTCACCACTCAGTTTAAGCAATAAAATACTGCAGTTAGAATTGAATCCTGTGTGTATATCCCTCTATCTAGTTTCATCTCTTCCTAGTAAGCAACCATTATTCTGTATCTGATGCTTATCATTTTCTTACATTTCTTTAATTCTTTACTACATATGTATGTATCCTATAAACATTTTTGTATATGTCTCCATAGAAGAGAGCCTCCAAGGAATATATAAGAAATAGCACAGAGGATCATAGGGGAAGGGAGGAAAACTGAATGGGAAGAAATCAGAGAAGAAGACAAATCATGAGAGACTCTTGACTTTGGGAAACAAACTGAGGGTCACAGAAGGGGAGATGGGTGGGGGGATGGAGTAACTGGGTGATGGGCATTAAGGAGGTCACATGATGTGATGAACACTGGGTGTTACACACAACTGATGAATCATTGAACTCTACATCTGAAACTAATAATGTACTATATGTTGGCTAATTGAATTTAAATAACTTTTAAAAAGGAATGTATGGAAGAATGTGACTATCCAGTCATGGAAATTCACATCTTCCACCATTTCGATATTGTCAAATTTCACCCTAAAGTTGTACCCAGTTCTACTTCATTGGCAGCATATCGAAATGCATAAGTAGATACCATATCCCTGCCAACATTTTATATAATTCTCTTCTGCCAATCTGATGGAATTGTAATTCATATATTTTGTCCTTTTGCTAACAGATGATTTGTCCTTTTATCTATGAGTTGTAGAAATTCTTCATATACCTTGGATTATAATCCTTCATCATTTTAATGACTAATTATATCTTCTCTCAATCTGCGACATTTTTTCCCACTCTTTTTTTTTTTTTTAAAGATTTTATTTATTTATTCAACAGAGATAGAGACAGCCAGTGAGAGAGGGAACACAAGCAGGGGGAGTGGGAGAGGAAGAAGCAGGCTCATAGCAGAGGAGCTTGATGTGGGGCTCGATCCCATAACGCCGGGATCACGCCCTGAGCCGAAGGCAGACGCTTAACCGCTGTGCCACCCAGGCGCCCCTCCCACTCTTTTTGGGTGACTTTCGATAAATTTTGTAATTACTGTAGTATTATTTAACATTTTCTTCCTTTATGAGATGTATTTGGGGAGGGTTATTGAAGAAATCTCTCCCTACCTTAAGGCCATATAATCTCTTAAATTTTCTCCTAAAAGTTTGAGAATTTTAATTTTTATAATTCTCTAATTTTTCTAAACTTTTAAAGGAATAACATGAAACGGAAATCCAATTTTCTTTTTTTCATATATGTATATCATTATCTCGACTTATTCAATTCTCTCCCCACTGATTTGTGATGCTACCTCTGTCTTGTACTATATATGTTTATGCAGGGTCTATTGGAGGCTCTCTCTTCTGTTCCATCGGGGTATTTGTGTTTAAATCAAATCTACAATCTTAATTACTTTATCTTAACTATTACGTGAAGCAATATTTATTATAGCTTTGTTTCTTGTTGGAGATTTTTAGCCCTTTTCTCTTCTGTAGAAGTGTAAGAATCGGCTCAAATTCAATGAAAAACACCATGGATATTTTGATTGTCATATTATTTCCATCATTCCATATTGTCCTTTTTGTATAATAAAATTCTTCATTCTCTTTATTTTTCTCTGATTTATAACAATATGATTTTGGTCTCCTTGAGGAGATCCATTTTGGATTTAGATTTGTGTTTATGTGTTTGTGTGTGTGTGGGGGGGACTAATGTATCCAGTAAGTGATAGGGCCACTGATATTTGCCTTAAGGAGCAGGATGTGGGTTTCAGAATTCAGGTAACCAAAAATGACCACTCCCGTCAGCGCTTCAGAATTAACTAAAAAGCCAAAGACATAATTATACTTCAGTGGGTAAATGTCAGAAGGTTAAGTTACATCCTAAGAACGATTATCCTCTTATCATCATTCAGACTCTTTCTTTGATGTAGTAACACACAGTGGGATGCTGTTGAAAGAACACTGACTTTATAATTACTTGCATCTTCTTGACACAGACTTTGCAATTTACGGGTTGATGGGGAATCACTTATTTGAGCTTGTGCTGCCAATCTGTAAATGAAGATAATAATATGCAGCTTACAAGTCTGGGTAAAAATAAATGAGATAGTAAATGTGAAATGCTGTCTTCTGTGTCATAGATGTATACTAAAACATTAATTCCTTCCTCTTTAGAAGAACTAAATTCAGAATATTGTACCCAAATCTTTGCTGAGAAGCAAGAAGAAACATTATTTGTAGGTGATTTAACTACTTGTTGAGGTAGCGGCTCAATTAATTTTTAATGGCTAAAGGATGATTTCTTTCATATTATGTAAAAATTTTAAGTGAAATAAGAAAGGCTTTGAAATAAGACATTTCTTTTTTAGGGGCGCCTGGGTGGCACAGCGGTTAAGTGTCTGCCTTCGGCTCAGGGCGTGATCCTGGCGTTCTGGGATCGAGCCCGCATCAGGCTCCTCTGATGGGAGCCTGCTTCTTCCTCTCCCACTCCCCCTGCTTGTGTTCCCTCTCTCGCTGGCTGCCTCTCTCTTTGTCAAATAAATAAATAAAATCTTAAAAAAAAAAAAGACATTTCTTTTTTAGAATCCCGACTTCACTCTTCACTGGTTATGTGATCTCAGAAGTCAGGTTTCTTATTAACGATACTGAGACAATTCCTTTAAAGTCTTTATAAAAATTAAAGACATTTTAAAAGGTAGATTCAATGTTGTACTGCACTGTCTGCTAGAGAGTAACTGCTTAATAATTAGTAGCTGCTATTTTTACCGTTTGATAAGACCAAGCTTTCAGAGGCATTGGCATAGGGGAGGAACTTCTAAATCTTACCTGCTTGAGAACAATCGCATTGAGGTATGTGCCAATAAGCAATAACTCATTTTTTGCTTTTTGATAAATTGAGCCCTAACACCTAAAATTTTTCATGGGACCTTTCAGAGAGTCATCATTTAGTAAGTACACATAGGATAAATGGGATAATGGAAAATAGATGTTTGTTTATCTCAATTATTGCTGTCAGAGTTATGGTTGTCAAACTATAATCTTATCAGGACACCTAAAGATTAGCAAATCATTAATAAAACACTTTCAACTCTGGGATTCTAATGGCATAGAACAAAGGAAAAGTGATCCTGGACCTCATCAGGGTTAAGCTGGAGGAAAATTCTGATGGACAAAGAACCATCAAAAGAAATTCAAGAAAGAACACGGACACATTTTCATAATCTCTTCCACAAAGAAGCAAAAAGATTTAAAAATTTAAAAATCTGCCACAAATGTTCCCTTTTTGGCAAAGCACAAGAAACATGAAAGCTACATGAAGGCACATTATAAGCAAATTGCTCCACACAAATGAGAAATTTTTATAGGTTAATTTTATTATATTTTGTATTTCATAGAGTACGTTGTGATTGGGGGAAGACTATAAACAATATAATTGGTAGTGTTTTCTAGCCAAAACCCAGCTTTTAG
Organism: Ailuropoda melanoleuca; assembly: GCF_002007445.2. Taxonomy (NCBI): domain Eukaryota; kingdom Metazoa; phylum Chordata; class Mammalia; order Carnivora; family Ursidae; genus Ailuropoda; species Ailuropoda melanoleuca. The sequence continues at coordinate 52,359,934 of NC_048222.1, read as the reverse complement.
ATCTTCCTTCCTTCTTTGTTGGGTATTCCAGGACCTGCAAATATTGCCAACAGCCTTCTCCCCGGGCGCGGATGCGCGCCCCACCCCCTCCCCCACGCACGGTGCGCACACACCTGCAGCCCTATGCCTGTTGATGACTGGGGCTCCCCCGCCCAAGCTTCCCTGTGCCAGGCGGGCGGGATCTCAGTTTGCCGGTTCCCGCCTGAGACCCTGTCTGTGCCTCCCCCTGCCCGGTCTGTGCACGTTAGCATCCAGGGCCGGCAGGCAGAGCCGTGGCCCTCCACCCCCCGCAGCTGTCGATAACTAAGCTGATGAGGAAAGCTCTAGAAATCCACGCGGAAGCGTGAGTGGGTGGAGAAACTAAAGCAGGCCTGAGGAGAGAGGCGAGAACGGGCTCCACGACCTTGGGGGGTCTTGAGGGAGAGGAAGTGGCGGTGGGGTGAGCTAAGAGCCTAGGAGGGCATAGAGGAGGTGGGGGCAGGCTGCCCAGCACGGACGGGAACAGGAGCCTGTGTTGTCACAAGAGCTACTGGACGAAGCCCCGGCCACTCCGGGAGGGGAGCAGGTAAGACGCAAGCTCTGCAGGGAGCCATGAAAGCGTGTACCCCAGATGACCCGCAAGCACCTAAATGACCAAAGTTAGTTCCCTCTGGGGGCTGGCCCCCCCGGCAGGACTGCTGAGGCTCCAGGGCAGTCAGACATGCCCCCCACACCCGTTCGCTGATGACTGAAGTGATCTTCGTGCAAATAAGACCTTCCACTTCCGTACTTAGAAGATTGAAATTGTAACACAAAGAACAAAAGATTCCTGACCCCAAATGAATTCATAGTAGCGTGTAAGTGACTGAAGTAAGACTTGTTCCAACACCGATGGAGGTAGGGAAAAGGGACACCTCCCCTAGTTTGGAAAAGCACCCTAAAATGAAACACTGTGGTCCTAAAAGGCACGTGTCTCCAGTCTCACCCATTTCTCTGGGGCAGTTTACCTGAAAGCAATCTCAGACCAGAGAAATGACCAGGGCAGAGCTCCTGGTGTGAGCAGTGGTGGTGGTGTTAGCTGCAGTGTGGACCACTCAGCTATTTCACCTGCCTGAGATTTCACCTGAGACTTTTGTGTAGACATATTTCACAAATTTCTGTGCCACAAAATACTTCCAAGTATTGAGTTCCTCAGAAGATAATATTCATGGGCATGAACTCAAGGCAAATACATCCCAAAAGGGACAGACATAAACATGATGTCTTTAATTATATTGGTTCTGTAGTTAAATATGACACACTATTTTTCTGAGTCTACAGAATCTTCTCCAGAATGACGCTTTTTCCTTGACTCAAACTCTTCATCTTCTCGGCCTCCCCTGCCAGTACTGTGGGATGGCCTCATTCCAAAGTCTGTTTGCCAGGTTATGGGGACTTGGAAATCTCTTCAACTGGTGGAACACAGATTTTTTTCAGCCCTTTTAAAATGGTCAAACATACAGCCGTGGTCAGCACAGTGACTCAGTCCCTGAAAATATTTTTGATGCATGACAAATACGTTTGAAAGCTATCTAATTGTTCCCTCTTCCTAATTAGGACACTGGCAAGTGCTGGAAAACAGAGTGCATCAACCCACTCTCGAGTCCCCTATCTTTATACTGCTTTTAATTCTCTTTAATGTATTTTCATGTTAATAGTCTCACCTTCTACAATGTTAGTAGAGTAGGCAGCACAGGGGTCACTTTCATTTGACAGATCAAAAAGGTAAAACAAGACAGCTAGGGTTTGTCTTTGGTCACAGAGTAAGTAAGGAGACGACTTGGATCTAGAAGTGAGGTCAGCCTCTTTGGGTGGTCCCCTGACCCAAGATCTACATGATTTCATAACTTTGTATCTAGACTGCAGAGCTCCCTTGAATCTCACTATGCCTGACCTACAGGTGGGGTTTGGAGGCCCTCCCCGGCCCATCAGGAGTATCCATCAGAGAACCAGTAGAATGCGTGTAGATGGACTAGCTGCAGTCTGTCTGTCCCTGAACCGGGGGCTAATGGGCAGTAGGAACTAACCAGATTTGCATTTTTTTTCACATAACCATTTTTGGTTCTCAATCTGGTACTTGCAGTAAACAGTATTTTCAAAATAAGTATCAGCAATGGACAAAATTTCCTAAATAGGCATTACAGTTAATTAGAAATCAAATGTATGCAGGTGCTTTTGGCTTAAACTATCACCCCTCACTTACACAGGGGGCTTGCTGAAGATCTGGTTTCACTCATTTACGGAACATAATGATCTCCCTGCTATTAGAGGAAGGAAGAGAAAAATGAAAGGGGGGTAAGCAGAGGGGGAAATGAACAACGAGAGACTATGGACTCTGGGAAACAAACTAAGGGTTTTAGAGGGGAGGGGAGTGGGGGGGATGGGCTAGCCAGCTGAAGGGTATTAAGGAGGGCACGTATTGCATGGATCGCTGGGTGTTATATGCAGACAATGAATCATGGAACACTACATCAAAAGCTAATGATGTCCAGTATGGTGACTAACATAATAGAATAAAAATAAAAAATCTGCTAGAGAGGGCAGCTGTGCTGTCTTCTGTCCCTCAGACCTTGTTCTGTGTCTTGATCAGTTTTTCTTCCATCATCCTGTACTCTGTGTATGTGTGTGGGAACAAAAGGGTGTCTATGTGTAAATTTTTTTCAGTATATCCAGTTCTGGTTATTCCATTACAACGGCTATAAAACTTACTCTTTTTTTCTCCTCCACTCTATCCTGAAAGATTTTTGTCTCAGATCATTGACTCCACTGCTTATATCAGCCTCCCACTCCCCCTCTTCAAGAAGAGAGAAGCTATTTCTCTTTCAAGAAATTTTATAGTTTAGGTGGGAAAGATCTGGCTCCCTGCAGAGCCCTGAGAGGAAGATCCAAGAAAGAAAGAATTCTGTGTTTCTGGCATTTTCTGGCTGCCCAAAGCCTCCCTCTACAGCTGACATTGATAAAATTTCATTAAAGGCATTGGTCAATCAGGCTACAGAGTTTTTGTTTTTAAACTAGGAGTCATTAGCATTGAAGATACTGGTCTTTTTTCTGCATAGAATATGGTGTGTATTATCTCTGTTTTGCAAGCTATATTACTAAAAACACAGTCCCTAAGATAATTGAAAATAAATTTTAGAATGTAGTTTGATACTTCTGGCAGACACAAAAGCATTTTGAACAAAAAGCATTTTGAATAAAAAGACACCTCCCGTTCTTGCATAGGATAACTCAAAATTACAAAGATTTCCTTTTCCCTAAGTTAATATATTTGAATTTTTAATTTCAAAAAATTTTGAGAGATAATTGACATACAACAGTACATAAGTGGTATAGCATACTAACTTGGCTTTTATATAGTGTGAAATGATTACCCTAATTAGTTAACACCCCGTATTTCATAATGTACAAAAAGAGAATTCAGGATTTCCTGTTATAGGCTTTCATTTATACCATACAGTGGTGGTAACTGTAGTCATCATATTACACATTACACCCTTATGCTCTTTAAAACTGGAAGGTTGTACCTTTCAACCACCTTCATCCCATTTCCCTTCTGGTAACCACAAATCTGATCTCTTTCTCTGAGTTTGGAGTTGTTTTTAGGTTCCACACATAAGTGACATCATAGAGTATTTGTCTTCCTCTGACTTATTCGACTTAGCACAAGGTCCATTTATGTTATCACAAATGACAGGATTTCCTTTTTAAGGGCTAAATACTATTCTATCGTATGTATATAAATGCTTCAGCTTTAGTCATCTTTCTGCAGCCACTCAGGTTGTTTCCGTGTCTTGGCTGTTGGCTGTATTGCTGCTGTGAACATGGGGGTGCAGATACCTTTCAGCCTAGCGTTTCCATTTCCTTTGGATATATTCCCAGAAGTGGAATTGCTAGGTCCTATGGTAGTTCTATTTTTATTTTTTGAGTAGCCTCGGTATGTTTTCCATAATGGCTGCACCAATTTACATTCCTACCCACAGTGCATAAGGTTTCTTCTTCCTCCCTGTCCTCAGCAGTGTTGGCTATCTCTTATCGGTTATCTTGATAACCGTTCTAACAGTTGTGAGGTGATACTTCATTATGGTTTTGATTGGCATTTCTCTGATGATTAGCAATGTTGAACACCTCTTCATGTATTTGTTAGCCATTTGTATATCTTTGGAAAAATGGCTTCAGATCCTTTGCTCTTAATTTTTTTTTTGAAGTGGAGTTGACGTACAATACTGTATTTCAGGTGTACAGCATAGAGATTCAGCATTTATACACATTATGAAGTGATCACTGGGGTAAACATAACATCCATCTGTCAACATACAAAGTTGTTGCATATTAACTAAATTCCCTGTGCTGAATCTTGTACCCCATGTCTTATTTTATAACTGGAAGTTTGTACCTTGTAATTCCTTTTTCCTATTTTGCCAATACCTCCACCACCCTCCCCCTTGACAACCATCAAATTATTCTTTGTATTTATGAGTCCATTTCTGTTTTGTAGATTCCATATACAAGTCAAATCATAAGACCTTTGTCTTCATCTGGCTTATTTTACTTAGCCTAATGCAGTGTTGTTAATGGCAGGAGTTCATTTTTTATGGTTGAGTAATATTCCATGTGTATGTATACAATTTGTCTTTTCTGGGTCATATAGTAGTTGTACTTTTAATTTTTTGAGGAACCTCCATACTGTTTTCCACAGTGGCTGCGCCATTTTTCAGTCCCACCAACAGTGCATGAGGGTTCCCTTTCTTCCACAACACTTCCTTTTCTCTCACCAACGCTAGTTATTTACTGTTTTTTTGATAACAGCCATTGTGACAGGTGTGAGGTCATACCTCACTGTGGTTTTGACTTGCATTTCCCTGGTGATTAGTGATGTTGAGTATCTTTTCATGTGTGTGTGGCCATCTGTTGTTCTTTAAAGAAATGACTATTCAGGTCTTCTGCCCAATTTTAATTAGGTAGTTGGTGGGGGATTTGCTATTATGTTGTGTGAGTTCTTTATATCACTGTATGTTCTTCCTTTGTCAAAGATTAATTGACCGTATAAGCATAGGTTTCTTTCTGGGCTTTCTATTTTGTTCTATTGATCTGTGTGTCTATTTTTGTGTCACTATCATACTGTTTTGATTACCATATTTTGTATTAGAGTTTGAAATCAGGGAGCATGACATCTTCAGCTCTATTCTTCGGTCTCAAGATTGCTTTGCCCTTCAGGGCTTGTTATGGTTTTACACAAATCTTAGGATTATTCTAGTTCTATGAAAAATGCCATTGGTATTTTGATAGGGAATGTGTGAATCTATAGATTGCTTTGGATAGTATGGGTATTTTAATGATATTGTCTCTAATCTGCAAACATGGTATATCCTATTTGTGTTGTTTTCAATGTCTTTCATCAATGTTTCATTTTTTTTCAGACCACAGGTGTTTCACCTCCTTAAATTTATTTCTAGGTATTTTTCTTGCAATTTTAAATAAGATTTTTCTCTTAATTTCTCTTCTACTTCATTATTAATGGAAATGTAACAGATCTCTATGTATTAATTTTGTATCCTGAAATTTCACTGAGGTCATTTATTCTAACATTTTTTTAATGGAATCTTTAGGGTTTTCTATATCTGGTATCATGCCATCCGCAAATAATGACACTTTTACTACCCCCCCCCCATTTGGATGTCTTTTCTTGTCTGGTTGCTGTGACTAGAACTTCGATTACTATGTTGAATAACAGTGGTAAGAGTGGACATCCTTGTCTTGTTCCTGGTCTTAGAGAAAAAGCTTTCAGCTTTTTATGTTGGTTATGATAGTAGCAACAGGTTTGTCATATATGGTCCTTATTGTGTTGAAGTGTGTTCCCTCTATGCCATTTTGTTGAGAGGTTTTATCAAAAATGGATGTTAAATTTAATCTAGTTCTTTTTTTTGCATCTGTTGACATGATTGATGATTTTAATCTTCTTCTTTGTTAATGTGATATATCATATTGATTGACTAGCAGATAGTGAAATATCCTTGCATCCCTGGAGTAAATCCCACTTGATTGTGATGTATGATCTTTTTAATGCATTTTTCAATTTGGTTTGTTAATATCTTGTTGAGGATTTTTGCATCTGTGTTCATCAAGGATATTGGCCTGTAATTTTATTTTGTTTTTCTTTTTCTTTCTTTCTTTGTGTTGTCTTTGTCTGGTTTTGGTATCAGGGTAATGCTGATCTCATAGAATGAGTTTGGAAGTGTTACTTCCTCTTGATCTTTTTGAAATAGTTTAAGAGGTATATGTATTAACTTTTTCAATGTTTAATATTTATCTATGAAGCCATCTGGTCCTGGACTTTTGAAAGTTTTGAGATTACTGATTCAATTTCATTACTAATCATTCTGTTCATATTTTCTATTCTTGATTCAGTCTTGGAAGATTGTATGTTTCTATGAATTTATTCACTTCTAAGTTGTCCCATTGTTTGACATGTAATTGTTTGTAGTAATATCTTACTACCCTTTGTATTTCTGTGGTATCAGTTTTAACTTTTTTTTTTCATTATTTTATTTTACTTATTTGGGCCCTCTCTTATTTTGATGAGTCTGGCTAAAAGTTTGTCAGTTTTGTCTGTTTTCAGAAAAACAGCTTTTAGTTTCAGAGATCGTTTTAATTTTTTTTTTTTTTTAGCCTCTCACTTCTACTCTAGTCTTTATTTTCTTCTAACTTTGGATTTTGTTCTTTTTGTAGTTCTTTTAGGTGTAATGATAGGTTGAGATTTTTGTTGTTTCTTGAGGTGGTCCTGTATAACACTATAAACTCTCTTAGAACTGTTTTTGCTGTGTTCCACAGATTTTGGACTGTTATGTTTTTGTTTTCATTTGTCTTAAAGTATTTTTGATTTCATGTTTGATTTCTTTGACTTACTAGTTGTTATTAGTATGTTGTTTATCCTTCATGGTTTTTTTTTTGTTTACTAGTTTTTTTTTTTTTTCTCTTGTAATAGACTCCTAGTTTCATACCATCGTAGTCAGAAAAGATGCTTGTTATGATTTTAGTCTTCTCCAGTTTATTGAGAACTCTTTTGTGGCCTAACATGTGATCTGTCATGGAGAATGCCCCAAGTGCATTTGAAATAATGTATTCTGTTTTCCAGTGGAATGTTATATATCTATTAAGTCCTCTAGTCTACTGTGTCATTTAAGGCCACTGTTTTCTTACTGATTTTCTGCCTGGAAGAATTACCATTGGTGGAAGTGAGGTGTTAAAGTCCCCTACTATTTTATACTGTCCATTTCCCCTTATGTCAATATTTTCTTTATGTATTTAGATGCCCCTATCTTGTGTACATAGATAATTATAAGTGTTAGATCTTCTTGAATTGATTTATGATTAAGTAATGTCCTTCTTTTTTTCTTGTTAGTCTTTATTTTAAAGTCTGTTCTGTCATGGGTACAACTGCCTCAGCTTTCTTTTGGTTTCCATGTCTTTTTCTATTTTCTTTCTGTATGTGTCTTTAGAGCTGAAGTGAGTCTCTTGTAAGAAGCATATAAATGGGTCTTCTTAAAATTCAGCCACCCTGTGTTTCTTGATGGGAGCATTTAGTCCATTTCCATTTTAAGTAGTTATTAATAGATACGTACTTCCTGCCATTTGTTGTGTTCTGATTGTTTTTGTAGTTATGTTTGTTTCTTCCTCTCTTCCCTTATAATTTGGTGACTTAGTGTTATATCTGTATTCCTTTCTCTTTATTTTTTGTGTACCTATTTCCAGTATTTGGTTTGTGGTCATCATGAGGTTTATATATACTGTCCTATATATAGCAGTCTATTTTAAGTTGATGGTTGCTTAAGTCCAAGTGCATTCTAAAAGCACTACATTTTTACTCCCCAACCAAGCTTTATATTTTTGATGTCATATTTTAAGTGTTATTTTGTGTGTTCCTTAACTAATTACTGTATGTCTAGATGACTTTAACTACATTTGTCATCTACATAGTAGCTATGTAAGTGATTGGTCAACTACATTTACTATATGCTTATCTTTACTAATGAGATTCTTTTTTTCATAATTTTCTAATATCTAATTATGGCCGTTTCTTTCCCATTTAAAGGAGTACATTTAACATTAATTAAGGCTGATTTGGTGTTGATGAACTTGTAGCTTTTGTTTGAGAAAACCTTTCATCCCTCCTTTAATTCTGAGTGATAACCTTGCCAGATTTAGTAATTTTGGCTGGAAGTTTTCTTTCTTGTGCTTGTTCTCTTGCTCTCTAGCACTTTGCACTTAAAAAAAATATATTATTATTTGAGAGAGCAGGAGAGTGAGAAGGTGGAGGGACAGAGGGAAAGCAGACTCCCCACTGAGTAGGGAGCGTGTTATGGGGCTCAGTGCCAGGACCCTGAGATTATGACCTGGTCTGAAGTCAGACACTTAACTGGCTGAGCCACGCAGGCGCCCCAGCACTTTGCACTTTTAATATATCATGCCACTCTCTTCTGGCCTGTGAAGTTTCTGCTAAAATATCAGCTGATAATCTTGTGGGAGTTCCCTTGTGTATTTTAACTAGTTTTTTTTTTTTTTCTGGTTGGTTTTAATACTTTTTCTTTATTGGCACATTGATTATAATGTGTCTCGCTGCAGGTCCCTTTGGAGTCATCTTATTTTGGACTCTGTGCTTCCTAGGCTTGGGTATCTCATTCCTTCATCAGGTTAGGGAATTTGTCAGCTATTTTTTCAGATAGGTTTTTTTTTTAAAGATTTTATTTATTTATTTGACAGAGATAGAGACAGCCAGCGAGAGAGGAAACACAAGCAGGTGGAGTGGGAGAGGAAGAGGCAGGCTCATAGCAGAAGAGCCTGATGTGGGGCTCGATCCCATAATGGCGGGATCACGCCCTGAGCCAAAGGCAGACTCTTAACTGCTGTGCCACCCAGGCGCCCCTCAGATAGGTTTTTGACCCATTTCTCTTTATCTTCCCTTTTTGAAACCTCTGTAATGTTAATGCTACTATATTTGATGCTATCTAGAGTTCCCTTAAAATATCCTTATAAAAGTTTTTAGCTGTTCCTAGTGGTTATCTTCTACTACATTGTTTTGTAGATTGCCAATCTGATCTGCTATTGATTCCCTCTAGGTATTTTTCAGTTATTGTATTTTACAGCTCTTATTGGTTCTTTTTTATATTTTTTATCTTTGTTGAAGTTCTCATTATGTTCATACATTCTTCATTCTTGAGTTCATTGAGCATCTTTATGACCATTACTTTGAACTGTTTGTCTGGTATTACTCATCTCCATTTTATTTAGTTTTTTTCCTGAGATTTTTGTCTTATTCTTTTATTTGGGCATATTCCTCATTTTGCCTAATTGTGTTTCTGTGATTTAGGTAGATCAATTAGATCTCCCAGTCTTGAAGGACTGGCTTTATCCAGAAGGTGTCCTGTGGGGCCCAATAGCACAAATTGCCGGTTACCTGGACCAGGTACCCCAGGATTATCCCCTGTGTGGCCTGTGTACACTCTCCTGTTATGGCTGGTTCTCGAGTGGTGTGAAATCTGGTGTGCAGAGCTGTTTCCTGGCATGGCTATCTGCAAGGTCTGGCCACACCTGCTATGGCCAGGCTGGTGAGAAGAACTGACCCCTGGCCCATCTAGCTGAGAGACCTGGCCTCAACTCTTTTAGGCATACTGCATGGATTGCCATGAGCTCTGGCTGTGACTGTTATAGGTGTTGTAGAGTGTGGTGCTGGCCTCCAGGATGATGGTGCTTGGGATGGGCTCTGCTGGAAGCTGAGGCTATCTACCGGGAGCACTAGGGTGGGGAGCCACTTAGGAGGGTCCCTGGTGCTGGTTAATGGTGCCTGCCAAGAGCACTGCGTTGGGGAGCTGCTTGGGAGGGGCTCTGGTGCTAGGTAAGTGGTGCTATCCCAGTAGATGGAGAGTGTCAGGAATGGTGCTCACCAGTGCTGGGCCAGCTTGGCAAAAGGGAAGTGGCATGGGAGAAGGTGCCTGCCAGTGCTTCTATCCCTGAAGACTATTCCCACAGATCCCTATTCCTCTGGCACATGCCCTAAAATTAGTCAATGGATCTCCTTCAGATGTAGCCAGGGTACTTTTCAAAATGCTGCCTGTGCACTGGGACTCAGAGCAAGTGGGATTGTATGTACACTTCATAAGAGTGGCGTCTCCATTTCCTACTGCCCTCTAGCTCTCCTGAACAAAAACCCCACTGGTTCTCGAGGCAGATTTTTATAGGTGTTTGTCTTCCCAGTGCCTGTCCCTAGGGTCTTGAAGACCAGTTTGGAGCTTGGGACTCCTCTTTCTCAGCCCTCCTGCTTATGCATTGTCACACCAGAGGTGTGGGTGTTGGCAAAACTGTCTCTGCCCCTTCTACCAATCTCATTGTTCTTTTTCTTTATATCCTTAATTGGTTTTAATCTGTTCCTCTATAGTTCTCAGAGATAGTTTTATATGTAATTGTAGGTTTTGGCATGTCCATGTGAGCTCAGGATCCTCCCACTCCACCATCTTGATTCCATTTGACCATTTTAAAATTGGATTGGTTTTTGCTATTGAGTTGTATGAGTTCTTTATGTATTTTGGATATCAATCCCTTATCAGATAAATTGTTTGCAAATATTTTTTCACATTCCTTAGATTGTCTTTTCATTTTGTTGATAGTTCTTTTGCTGCACAAAAGCTTTTTGGTTTGATGCAATGCACTTTATTATATTTTGTTGCTTGTGCTTTGGGTGTCCTATCCAAAAAAAGCCTTTCCAAGACCACGTTTTGGAGCATTTTTCTTCAGTTTTCTTCTAGAAGTTTTATGGTTTCTGGTCTCACATTTAAGTCTTTAATCCATTTTGAGTTAGTTTTTGTGGGTGGTATAAGATATAGTTTCATTGTTGTAGATGTGAATATCCCATTTTCCCAACATTATTTATGAAGAGACTATCTTTTCTCCATTAAGTAATCTTGGCTTTCTTCTCATATGTGGTCAACCAATATTAACCATATGTGCATGGGTTTATTTCTGGGCTTTTGATTCTGTTCTGTTAGTCTATTTGTCTGTTTTAAAGCTAGTATCATACTATTTTGATTACCCCAGCTTTATAATAATAGCTTGAAGTCGTCTTTCTCAGGATTGTGTTCGTTATTTGGGGTCTTTTATGGTAACATATAACTTTGATTGTTTTTTATACTTATGCAAAAAAAATCTTAAAAGCAGCTAGAGCGTAAAAGACATTAGCAGACCCCAATCCAAGAAATGTTGACGTCTTTAAGGAAGCAGCAAAATCATATCAGAGAGAAGTAGAAATCCACACAAATGAATGAAGAGTGCTAGAAATACCAACTACCTGAGAAACATGTAAGATGTTGTCTCTGCTTATAAAGGATTTAAGCCTATTAAGGAAGTAAAAATCTTGGTTGGAGGATTTATAATTCAACAAAATTGGCCTAATTTATCATTAAAATTTACATATTCAGAGAATATATATTTTTTATGCAATAATTGTCAGTTTTGTTTCTCTAGCTAAGAGATCCAGAGGTAACTTGAAGTTTCCTGTTGTTTTTGTTTGTTTGTTTAATCTTCCATCAAGAGTTTAGGTGCTGCCTTTGCAGTTCATTATAAGCTGACTGCAAATTATTTGACTCTTATAAAACTTTAATTTCCCGTGTGTGTGACACATGTTCATGAAAAAATACATATAGGCAAAAAGAACTCACATCACACGGAAATAAGCACTTAAGTTTTTGTTTGTATGTATGTATATGTACATGTGCACGCACGATTTGGGATTTAATCCTACATATGTGACCTGACACCAAATATACTGCTTTACAACCTGTTATGTTTTGCTTTACAATATAGAATGAATATATTTTCATGCATATGTGTATGAAACTTTCCTGGAGCACTGGGTGTCATATGCAAGCAATGAATCATGGAACACTACATCAGAACCTAATGATGTACTGTATGGTGACTAAAATATCATAATAAAAAGAACTTTCCAATTGAAAAACAGACCTGGAGAATGGGTCAAAATACAAAATCTGATGAGATTCTAGTACTAAGGAAATTCCCTAAAACAAAATTTCACCAGATGATTAAAAGTAAAATGAAGGTCAAAGATATATCAGAAAAAGCTAACAGAAAGAAAGTGGGTCAGATTTTACTATCAGACCAAAAACAAAGAAAAAAAATCAAAGCCTAAAGCACACAGGATAGAGATGACTGCAGGAATGTCTTTGCTTCCAGTGTATCATCACAAACTTGTTTCTTACTCTTTTTATCTCTCCCCTAAGCCTTTCCAACTCTTCTGCTCCTTTTATCATTTCAAGGTCCAAATGCCTTATGGGAGTGTGCTCTTTAAACCTCCAGTCAGGTCAGGTCAGTCTTCTAAGATTTCCTCTGCTTCCTGGTTTACTCCTTCTTTGGAAAGTTGAGGATTTCCTTCTGCCTCCTGTGGTACATCTTCCAAAGGGCAGTCTGCCTCAGCCTTTAGCATATTCTGTGGTTTTCCTTCATTTTCTTCAGAAGACTTTTCATGTTGAGTATTTTTCTGTTATGTCTTTTGAATAAATTGATCCTGCAGAGATCCAGGGATTTTCCTCCCTCATCCCTCACTTGATTTGTGTTGTGCACAAAAGAGCAAGAGTCTTGAAAGGATCCAGGGCACTTTTCTCTTTCTGCAGCAATACAGAGCTCAAGAATGTGCTGTTTTAATCCATGATCTAAAAGACATTTAATGGAATTAGAATAGACCTTATTTCTCTCCTCTTTTCTCTCCTCTTTTCTCTCCTCTTTTCTCTCCTCTTTTCTCTCCTCTTTTCTCTCCTCTCCTCTCTCCTCCCTTCTCTCTCCTCCCTTCTCTCTCCTCCCTTCTCTCTCCTCCCTTCTCTCTCCCCCCCTCCCCTCTTTTCCTTTTTCTTTCTTTCTATTTTTAGAACTTTATTTCACAGCACCCTCAAACATATCTTGGCTTCCATATATCAAAATAATGGCTTATAATGCTGTCTCTTAGTTCTCAGTAACTATTTTATAGATTTTATAGTAGATATGCATTAAACTCAACATATTTGTCCTCTACTCACTCTCCCATTGCTGTATATTTCATATTTTTATTTAAATAGTTCTCATTTATATTTACCATGATACAAATATAGCTTTTAATACAAACCCAAGACAATTCTTCTGTTAAATTTACTTAAGAGACATCTTTCATTTTACCTTGGTTTATCAGTTGCCTTTCATTCATTAACTTAAATTTCCATGCCCCAGGGGCGCCTGGGTGGCACAGTGGTTAAGTGTCTGCCTTCGGCTCAGGGTGTGATCCCGGTGTTATGGGATCGAGCCCCGCATCAGGCTCCTCCGCTATGAGCCTGCTTCTTCCTCTCCCACTCCCCCTGCTTGTGTTCCCTCTCTCACTGGCTGTCTCTATCTCTGTCGAATAAATAAATAAAATCTTTAAAAAAAATAAATTTCCATGCCCCAATTATTTCTTCCTACATGGACCATCATACCTATCAGACAACTACCAATATTATTGGTCCTGGGCTCATTGCTCTGGATCCCTGCTTCATCACTCTTCCTGGGATTTCCATTGGCAACCATCCTGGGAATTCCCTTTATTGTTCTCGTAAGCTGCTTTGACTCTATCTCTTTTTGGAATTAGTTCTTTGTAACGTGGAGATCAATAACTTTCTGAGAAGGGATCCATTTGAAAGTCACTTCCTTTAAACTTTTTTTTGGGGGGGGGCATGGAGGAAACGTATTCATATTTGGAAATGTTTTTGTCTGTAGTAACTTTCCCCCCCCAAAGGCCTTGAGTTGATTTATTTTCCACAAATTTCTTTGTTCTTCTCTGTGGAATTGTTTTAACTTGGGAGTGGATGTCCAGGATTGGTCTCTAAATTTATTTTTTCATTGCCCTTTTCTTCCTGTTCTGACTTCTGAGAAACTTTTCTCACCTATATTTCTCAACACTTTAGTTGAATAGTTTTGAAGAGGCATTTGCCTGTTTTGTGGCTCTAGAAGTACATTGAGCAAGGGGTCTGATAGTTCAGTAGTTCATATATAGGATTTTATTTAACTTTGCTGTTTATATCTCTCACCATTTTACTGGAGTGTTAGGGTCCATACTTCTCAGATTTCTCATGAGAATAAACCTTGGGTCTCCTTCCTGGGGCAGTGACAGCTTGACTGCATGGTGGTGAACAGGACGTAGGGGTCCAAATACTGTATTCAGATAGGAAATCATTCTCTTGCTTTCAACTCCTTTCTCTTGGTGTATATTCCTTGCTGTACACCCCCCCCCCAACACCCTCATCACTTTATAGTCTGGAATCTGTGAAGCGTTCTTCAGAATAAGTTTACACTTTAGGTTCTTTCATGTTGCTTACTTGATTCTAAAGATTTTATATGCTTTAATCTTTTATTGTCACTTAAGTAACAAAAGGGAGAAGAGATACATGTTTTTGGCCAATTCATTTTTAAACAAAAGTTTAGCATTGTATCCTAAAGCCCTCATATGGGAAAGGAATAGAAAGCTTGAAACCAACAACACCCTCTACTACAAATGACAAAAGACACTTCTACCAGTTTGTGATGAAATACAGAGGCAGGAAAATCAAACTGTTTCAGAAATCATGAAAATCTGAACTATGGCAGGGATTGGATTGGGTGGAAGAGTGTGAGTGTGACACGGTTTAGGATATGGTTCAACCAAATTTAGTGACTAGCTGAATTTGGTAGTGAATGGAATGAACGGAATAGAAAGTTGAGGATGACTTCAAGGCTTAGACTTCATGACTGGATGGAAGCCATTACCATCCTTTACACAAAGAGAATGCAGCAGTAAGATTAGCAGAACTATAGATTAGTTCTGTTTTTAAACTTAATGAATTTAAGATGCTTGAAGCTCACCGAGTTAGAGATGGTCACCAGGTAGATACTTTGTTCTTAAATGCAATGACTGCAGCATGTACTAGAATCATCCTTCATGGTGTAGTTGTAATGAGCTATAATAATTCTGTTTGTTGGTATAGCAGCATTTTGAGATCCCTTGACTCAGCAGATATGAGTAATGTAGTGAATCCATTTCAGAAGCATTAGCCTTCATTTGAAATGAGAAAGAATTATAAGACCTTCGAGATTCATGTTTATAGCATTAGGAGATGATATATAGAGAGCAGGATCAGAAGCCTAGGATTTGGGTTTGTCAGAATGGATAATTTCCTTTATTATAAAAATGAATTATTATTGGTCCTCCAGTCATCTGGAAGTGAATAAATATTTAAACAAGAACTTGAAGTACCCCCAAGGACCACCTAAACCCTTCTAACCTTAAAAAAAGGTAAAAATATTTTCAGGTTTGCTGCTGAAGTGTTTAAGATTTGAAAGCTTAAGAGAATGGCTTGTAACGGGCTGGCTTAGAATAAAAGCCTGTAAGCATCATATCACACACATTCTTTTTCTCTTATTTTCTTTAGTTTCAGCAGATAAGTCATCCTTTAGCTTTTCAAATAAAGTTAATTCTTTCTGTTTTATGGGTCTTCATATTTTTTTAGCCAACAAATTTCTTTTTTCAGTCTTTTCTTTCATCCACCCTCCGAAAAGACGTTTTATAGATAACTACCATATCACTCAGGGTTAGGCTGGCCAGAATGTCAAATCAGGCTGTGTGTTGTTGTTTTGCAACCCTCTTGGGAGTTTTCCAATCTGAAATTATCCCTGTACTCAGGGCAGGGAGAGACTAAAGAAAGACGCAGGCCATTCCAGGTTGGGAGTGTGAATAAGCAAAGGGAACTTCCATATGAGGCTTGACTTGTGTGGCAACAAGGCAGATGGATTCCCATGTCTACTCTTCTAAAAATTTATGAAGAGGCCCTAAAACTTTGCTCAGTCATGTGTACTGTGCAGGTGTTTGAACACCACATCATCTCAAGGCTATGACCTTGGAGCAGCCTCTGGCAGCAGGAAAGGTAAGTGGAACCCACATCCTAAGGACAGGGAAGAGGGTGAGAAGACTCCAAATGCCCTGGTCCAGATCACAGGACAGGCAGCATTCATGTCTTTTTTAATGATATTTCCCAACATGTGTTTAATGGCAATTAGACAGCAGTGAAAGTTGAATCAAGGTTGGTACTGACAGTAGCAGTCAGGCAAGACAGGAAAGAGAAAAAGCACTCTCCTTGCTTTTTTCTTTTTCCCCTTCATATATGTTCCTATAGTATATAATGAAAGATACTTTTAGAATGATGTTGCATTCCTGGAAAAGTAAATTCTCCAAAGTAGCTTCACAGGTCAGTATACAGCAGATATCAACTGACCATGATGAAATTAAATATGTTTTTCTGAAAAACAGTATCAGAAAGCTAGCCAATAAAAAAATTGTGACTAATATTTTTTAATGATTTTTTTTATTATGTTAGTCACCATACAGTACATCCCCGGATTCCGATGCAAAGTTCGATGCTTCATTAGTTGTGACTAATATTTTTGATAGTTTTATTTCAAATATTTCCCATACCACAATTGAATGCCTAAGTCCTGGTCTGACTTTCTGATTTCTTTTCAAAGATTTGTTTTAGAGAGAGGGAGGGCATGAGGGAGAATGAGTGGGGTAGGGGCAGAATCTCAAGCAGTCTCCCCACTTAAGCAGGGAGCCCAACATGGGTCACGATCCCACAATCCTGAGATCATGACCTGAGCCAAAATCAAGAGTTGTATGTTTAACCTACTGAGCCATCCAGGTGCCCCTGACTTCTTGACCTTTTAAAATATACCAGTGATTGAACAGAATAAGGCTGAAAATAAGGACCACCTGGTACAAGGGTAGGGGGAAGATCATAACAAGAGAACTTGTATTTTAAATGATAATCATTCAAATATCAATATAAGCCTTTCCAAGCCAGTTTAACTTAGTGTCTGACACACTTGTATTGCTTGCTATACACAAGTATGTGCCAGGCATGGAGTTAAAATGTAGAACTGGTTATAAAGATGATTACCTGGCTCCCATTTTTGAAGGAGTTCACAATCTACAGAAAGGTAGTAAAATAAGGCAGTCTTTAAAATTTATGTTATTAATCCAACTTGGGAACCCAACTGAGAACTGGAGGAGAATTGGCTTTCAATGACACTGCTTTCCTACAGAATGAGAACTCAGCTATTAGTTTAAAGGGTATTAGAGTGATGTACAACACGTACGGGAAATAGTCTTCTCAGACTTTTATATTGAATAGCATTATTCCCATTACTTTCAGATGGTTTTGCTCTCTACTTTTAAGGAAACATGAGAATAGTTTAGACCATCTCTTAAAGCCTCTTTATTTTCATTCTAGGATTATATAAAAAGAACAAAACATCGTTTGAAATGAAACTTCTCATTAGAAGATTTGAGTTGAGTCTTACGAGGACTGAAATTTTAATCCTTTATACTAAGTTACTTTCTTATAAAAATTTCCTTCCTTATACTGGTATAAGCAAAAGAAAGAATGACGGTTTCTGTGACTGTGTGTGTGTGATACCACACATTGTAAAACAGTAAAACATACTTCAGAGAATTTTTCAAGCATCTTTTGTTTTTGGTTCTGTAGCAATTTTTGAAGGTAATGGTTTGACAATAGTTTTTCTGTTATTTCTACAGAAGATGTATTTTAGCAAACCCTTTAATTTAAAATCACAAATAGGTGAAGAAAAAATTATCAAGTATGTATTAGATTTGATATGAAGTCTCAAATTATACTAAATTTCCTCCCCCATCCTGCCATAGAATGTAGATTTCCTCCTATGTTAGATAATGATTGGTGATCAAAGGAAAGGGGCTTGTCTTTCACTTAGTTTTAACTTGATGTTTTCTCTCCATTTGTATTATTTTTGCTGAAAACTAGTAGCAGTAGGTTAAAAAGGTAAAAATATACAGTCAGTGGATTTTTCTCCCATGGTTTGACTTAGTAATTACAGGAGAATGAGTCTGCTATGGGGAATACTACAGATTCAAGAAACTCCGTAGACAGAGGTACTCCTCAGTAAATTCAAAAGAGGGAGCATTCCATGTGGCTGTTCGATACCGCGGTGGTTTGCTTTAATACACTCAGCTGGGAGGAAATCTGATATATGGAATGAGAGTCAGAACCTGGAATATAGGTGCAGGCTTACAATTAATTTACCTAGAGTGTGATTCCTGTCCTCTCCACCTGTTTATGGGGATACCCCACCCACCTTTTCTATCTTCTGCACCCCTGAATTGACAGAGGTTTCCTAAGGTTAGAAATCTTTTCCATGTGTGGCTGTCTCAGCCTCTAGCTAAAGGTTTACAAAACTGAGACCTAAAAATACCAAGTTCTTTGCCAGTGGATGCAAAATTTTTACAAGCTCTATTTTCTGACTAACAATTTAGTTTTTAGTCTTCAGAATAATCCATACCCTGTTAGCTCTGTGTGTACAGGCACTCCTGGATAAGAGGTAGAATCATGAAATAGTGTGGATTCTAAATTGCAGGGGTGGGGATGGAGATATGGGTGAATAATCCCTCTCCTCCTGCCAAATCTGTTGAGACAGATTTTGAAAACCATTCCCTATCAAAGTCCTTCTGCTTTGTGGCTACACCATCTTCCCTGGGCATTAGCAGTCGAGAAGAGGTCTCATCTAAACATCACCTTTAAGTACGGTTACAGGTCTTCTGTTTAAAGTAGAAATATTAATAGATAATTCTGAAGGTGGGAAATTCTGCAAGAGGCAAACAGTACTTTTCAATAATTCTATACCAAGAGGAGTAGAAAAAAATGTCATTATTCTGTTTGTTGGTCGAATGAGGTCTGAATGCAAAATCAACTTGTGTGTTTTCAGTGTAGATCCTGGGAAGTGAAATTGCTGTCCATGTTCTGAAGACTTGTAGTGAAGATATTACAGGAATAAAATAATGCATTTCATGGTAACTGGTTTCAAAATGATTAAAAGAGGCTTTCTCTCATTATAAAAAATGTAATTGAATATTATTTGAATATTATAGCTCTAACCACATGACATCTTTTGTGAAAATTAATGATTATTAGTTTTCTGCACCATTAAGCAGAGCCTGGAGCAAAGATCAGAGTTGTTGTGAATTTTCTTCCTCATGAACTTTGGTGCCTAATATAATTATTCCTTTTTTTTTTTAAAGTGATTTTCTTGAAGAGAACTTATTAGCTTCATGAATGACTTGCATTAGAGATTAGCTAACAGGCAGGGATGGAAAACTTGATGACTTAGTTTTTCCTCTGGCAACTTCATATTAGAGTAAACAGTTGCTTTGCAAAAGCTCACACCCCATTGCACTTTCTTTAACACATCAGACTTACTTACAGGGCTATCACTAGGTTAAATGAATCAAAGAGTTGTGCCTGTACAAGTTGATGACTCTTCCTCTTCTCGGTGAAAGAGCAGGGTGTGATGCGCACTGCAAAATTTGACAGAGTGAACTCTTCCTTCTCCTTTCTCCCTGAACTCATGCCAGAATTGCTGTAATGGTAAATGAAATATAATTATTTCATTTTGTCTTGACGCTTGAAAAAGCATCCTCTTGTTTTATACGATGAGGTAGATGTTAGAAACCAAAGACTCCCGCATACCTTCCTTAACAGTTTCCCATTGCACTGAGAATTCCATAAACATCAAATCGGTTAAACATAGAAGAGTTATGTGATCTTGCTAGAAAATGACTTTATTATGTTTTTATAAAAAATAAAGTTAATGCCTAAATTGAGGGGTTTTCGTTCTCCTTCTGAAGAGCACTGTTTTTGGAAACAAAATCTTCAGACCCAGTTATAAAGCAGATAAAGTCAAAACTGCTGTGCTTGAATCCAAGGTTGTGGGTTCTGAGTCCTAGCTGTCAAGCCCTTCCTTGCCCAGTGAAGTGCCTCTCGGGAAGTCCAGGGCTTCTCAGAGCACAATTTGAAGCCCACTAGCTGACAAGATCTCTAAGAAGCCTTTTGGTTCTGAGATACAAGGATTCCAACAAGAAATGTTTGTTTGCATGTCATTTGCTCTGTACTCTGCTTTGCCCCATGTGTAATTGATGGGGTATCATCAAAGTATGTTAAGATTTGGTAAATGGAAAAGCCAAAGAATGCTTGAGGGCACAAGGAGCCAGTCACAGGAGGCAGAGAGGAATGGAATGGGTTGTGTGGTAATAAATAGGGAGCCATGAAAGGAGCTACTGTTCTTTAAAGGTTATTTCACTCTCTAGTTTTTCCTTCCTTTCCTAGGGGCAATCTCTATTAAAATAATCTCATGTGTATTCTTCTAGGATGTATTATAATTTTACTCTTCATAAATATAGAAATGATGCCATGCTAGATAATTCTGTCATCCTTGTGCGGGGTCCATGCTAATCTTCTCTGTATCATTCCAATTTCAGTATATGTGCTGCCAAAACGAACATTTCAGACTACATAATTCTGCAACTTGCCTTTAAAACTCAATGTTATATTAAAAACAACATTGATGCCTATTGGTCTAATTAACTCATTTAAATGTATTTTACCATATAAATACATCAAGACTACTCCCTATTAATAGGAACAATATGGTACAGTATTCCCTATGGCAAATACTGTTGTAATAAATATTTTAATTGTAATCTGCTACATAAGTGTAAGGTTCTCTTCATGTTACATACCTAACAGCTTTGTTGGGCAATTGGGTGAGAAAATTTCAACCTTACTTGGAAACTGATTTCATTTTCAAAAGTGGTCATATACATTTTTAACAGTACTTCATAGAAGTTTCCATCCATAACTTGACAGTCTCAGGTATTTCATTTTCTTTTCCGTTCCAGTGGTTGTGAAATAAAATATCAGTGCTTAGTGTTAACTTGCACAATCCTCATAGCTGAACAGTTTGAGCACCTTTTCCTATGTTAATTTCCTCTTAGGAAATGCAATTCAATATGCAATTTTTCTACCTGTTTTTCAAATTCTTTTATGGAGGCAAAGCTAATCCTCTGTTGTATGTTACAAATATGTTTTCCTGCTCTTTTGTTGTTTCTTTAGTTCTGATGTGATACATTTGTCATTCCCATTCTTGATAATTTATGCTTTCTGTGTCTTATGGTAATTTATACAAAGAACATATATCTTTAGATATGTATATAGGTATAACACACATATTCTATATATATTTAAAGTTAGTCCACATTTAGGTTTTAATGTACCATATTAAATTTTTTTTCAGGGTGACTTTAATTTTTAATTTAAATTCAATTTAATAAACATGTATTATTAGTTTCAGAGGTAAAATTTAGTGATTCATCAGTTGCATACAACACCCAGTGCCCATTACTTGAGGTGCCCTCCTTAATGCCCATCACCCGGTTAAACCATCCCCCTAGCCACCTCCCCTCCAGCAACCCTCAGTTTGTTTCCTACAGTTAGGAGTCTTTTATGATTTTTCCTCCCTCTCTGTTTCTGTTTTATTTTACTTTCCCCTCCCCTATGTTCATCTGTTTAGCTTCTTAAATTCCACATATCAACAAGATCATATGGTATTTCTTTCTCTGACTGACTTATTTCACTTAGCATAATACCCTCTAGTTCCAGCCACATCGTTGCAAAAAGCAAGAATTCATTTTTTGATGGCTGAGTTATTATTCCAGTGTGTGTGCTTTGTGTGTGTGTGTGTGTGTGTGTGTGTGTGTGTGAGTGAGTGATATGTCTGTGTAAAAATCACATCTTTATCCATTCATCTGTCAGTGGACATCTGGGCTCTTTCCATATTTTGGTACCATGTTTACATTTTTAAGAAATAATCACCTGTTTTCCAGTGTGATTGTAGCATTTTACATTCTCAGGGTAAGCAAGGTTGAGCTGCTTCACATACTTACCAGCACTGTTATTGTCTTAATTTCAATCATTCTACAGTATATAGCATAGTATCTCATTGTGGTTTTAAATTTTACTTCCCCAAACATAATCTTTGTGCTTTTTGGCTGCTCATGCATTTTCTTTTATGAAGTGTCTGTTCAAATTTTTTGTCCAACTTTAAATTGGATTGTAGTTTTAATTAAATACAATTCATTTTTTTAACACAGATTTTAACTGCTTAATTAAAAAAATGATAGGTTAACAGGTTATTGAAAAGATAGTATAGAGATCACATATACCCTTCACTCAGTTCCCCCTAATAGTTATATGTTAGATAGTTGGAGTACAATATAAAGACCAGGGATTTGACACTGGTAAATATGTGTAAATATTTGTCATTTTATCATATGTGTAGATTGTATAACCATCACTGCAATCCAAATATAGAACTATTCCATCATGCTTGTGTACTCTCTCATCCACCCCTCCCGTGCTTAACCTTGCATAACCCCTGGCAACCACTAATCTGTTTTACGTCTGTATAATTTTAAATAAATGGAGTCCTATAATATCTGTCATCTGGTTATTTTTTTTTCTCTTAACATATTGCCCTTGAGATCTAAGTTGCTGTGCACATCAGTTCATTTTTATTGCTGACTACTATTTAAGGAATACTAATGTATTCCTGGGATGCATCACACTTTATTTACCTATTGAAGGATATTTTGGTTGTTTCCAGTTTGAGACTATTAAAAATAAAGCTGTTAGGAACAGTCCTTTGTAAGACTTGTGTGGATGTTTCATCTTTCCAAGATGAATGCCCGGGAGTTCAATTGCTGGCTCTATTGTAGAGGTATATTTAATTTTATAAGAAATTGTCAAACTGAGAGTTATTATATTTTACATTTACACTGACAATGTATGAGAGACCCAGTTTCACTGCATCCTTTTTAGCATTTGGTATTGTCAATATTTTTGTTATTTAACTGTCCTAATAGGTACATAGAAACATTTCATCACAGCTCCAGTTTGCATTTCCTGAATATCTAGTGATACTGATCATCTTTTCATGTGCTTGTTTGTCATTCATATGTCCTCATCAGTGAAATGTCTCTACATCTTTAGCCCATTTTCTAATTGTAATATATGTATGGTTGCTGTTTGCTGTTGAGTTTTAAGAGTTCTTTATGTATTAAAGGTACAAGTTCTTTGTTCAATTTATGGTTTGCAAATATTTTCCAATTTATAGCTTTTCTTTAAGTTCTTTTTACATGGGTTTTCCAAGAGCAAAGTTTTTAAGACCGAATTATTGACTTTTATTTTTTTGTATCATGCTTTTGATGTTATGATTAAGAACTCTTCACCAAGTTTTGTTTTGGAGACTTTTTCTTGAGTTAAGGTTTTTTATAATTTTTATTTCATATTTAAATATTCATTTTGAGATAATTTTTGTGTTAAAGTATGAGGTTTAGGTTGAGGGTGGTGTTTTTGCTTGTAAATATCCAGTTACTCAAGCACCAGTTGTTTAAAAATCTATCCTCCACTGAGTTGCTTTTTCATCCTTATTAAAAAAAAATGAGTTGTGTGGGTCTTTATTTGGGTTTGGTATTCTGTTGCATTGATCAATGTTTAACTCTACTGATATCACACAGTCTTGGTTACCATGACTATAAAATAAGTCATGAAAAAGTAAAATATATATACATGTATACATATACATATATATGTATATATAAAATTTGGAGACAGTTGGCATTTTGTATCTGAAGGGTTTCAATTCATGAGCATGATATACCTTTGCATATATTAATAATTTCTTTGATTCTCATCACTGTAGGGTGGGGATTTAAATTACTGACAATAATTGTGGATTTGTCTACTTTTCAGTTACATCTTATTTTGGATTATTATGTCTTCCTGGTTGATTTACCTTTATGTCATTATACAGATTGCCTCTCTATTAATTTTTGTTTGCTAGGAAGTCTACATCATCAGATACTGGTTTAGCTACTATATCCTTTTCTTTCTTTTTTTTTAATATTTTTTTTATTATGTTAGTCACCATACAGTACATCCCTAGTTTTTGATGTAAAGTTCCATGATTCGTTACTTGTGTATAACACCCAGTGCACCATGCAATATGTGCCCTCCTTAATACCCATCACCAGCCTATCCCATTCCCCCACCCCCTCCCCTCTGACGCCCTCAGTTTGTTTCCCAGAGTCCATAGTCTCTGATGGTTCATTCCCCTTTCTGTTTACCCCCCCCTTCTTCTTCCCTTTCTTCTCCTACCTATCTTCCTACTTCTTATGTTCCATAAATGAGTGAAACTATATTCTTTTGATTGTATAGTATATCTTTTTCCATTTGTTTACTTTCAGCCTGCCTATATCATTATATTTGAATTGAATTCCTGAGCATATAGTTAGGTCATGATGTTTTTCATCCATCCCATTATGCTTTATTTGATATATTTAGACCATTTACATTTAATGCAATTATTGATAAGGCTTAAATCTGCCATTTTATTCTTTGTCTTCTGTTTTCTCTGGTTTTCATTGTCTATCTTTTCTGCATTTCTATAGATTACTTGTACACTTTAAGTTTTTCAGTGTATCTCTTTGTATAACCTTTTTAGTGACAACTCTTGGTATTGCATTATGTATAAGCTTTTTTTATTGCTTCCTTAAAAAATTGCCACAAACTAAAGCACAAATTTTTATCTTAGAATCCTGAAGATGAAAGGTCTGTTACAGGATCACTGGACTAAAGTCAAGGTATAAGCACAGCTGTATACCCTTCTGGAGGCTTAGGGAAGAATCTGTTTCAATGATTTTTCCAGATTTTAGATGCGCTCGGATTTTTTGGCTCATAAACATTTTCCTCTGTCTTCAAAACCAGCAACTGTGTGTTGAGCATTTTTTAAAAGACTTATTTATTATCTGACGCAGGGGAGGGACAGAGTGAGATGGAAAGAATCCCTGTCAGACTCCCTGTTGAGCAGAGTCTGACATGGGACTCAATCCCATGACTCTGAAATCATGACCTGAGCTGAAACCAAGAGTTGGACACTCAACCAACTGAGCCACCTAGGTGCCCCTGTGTGTTGAGCTTTTTAATATTACATCACTCTGACCTCACTCTATCTTCTTCTTCCACTTCGAGTGTCCTTCTGATCACATTGGACCTACCAGATAACCCTGGATAATATTCCAATATGAAGATCAGTTGATTACCAAACTTAGTTCTATCTGCAACTTTAATTTCCCTTTTACATATTAAATAAATTATTTAGGTTCTAGGAATTATGGTTGTCTCTGGGGACCACTAATTTGCCTACTATACTTTATACATACATACCTTGTCAAAATTGACTGGTGAATACATTTTAACAGTTCTAGTGAAGTACAAAAACCTTATCTACCACTATAGTCCTTTATTCTCTCACATTTAAAGTAAAATTGTCTTAAATATTTCCTCTATACATTGAGAACCACATTAGATAGTGTTAAACTTTTTGTTTCAGCCATCAAACATAATATAGAAAACTCGAGGAGAAGGAAAGCATACTGTGTATACCCATAGTTTTGCTTTTATCATTCACTCTCCTTTCTGGATGTTTCAAGACTCCTTTTTTCATTTCCTTTCTGTTCAGAAAATTTTATTTAGCCATTCATTTAAAGTAAGTTGGCTGCTTCTAAAGTCTCATAGTTTTCCTTCATCTTAGAATGTCTTGATTGCCTCTTCATTCCTGAGGACATGTTTTCACTGAATATGGAATCTTGGGTTGATCATTTTCTTCTTCAGCACTCAAAAAGTGTTACGCCATTTCTTTCTGCCTCTGTGGTTTCTGAAAGAAGATCCATTCTCATTCAAATTGTTTCTCCCTACAGATAATGTGCCATTTCTCTTACTGCTATCAATATTTTTTCTTTGCTTTTAGTTTTCAGGAGTTTGTGATGTGTCTTGACATGAATTTTTCAGTTTGTCCTGTGTATGGCTTATCAGCTTATTCTGCAGATTTGTGTTTTATTTTTTGCAAAACTTGAAGAATTTTTTAGGCATTTTTTTATTGAATACATTTCTATCTCTGTTATGGACTCAATGTTTGTGCCCTCCCAAAATTCAAATGTTGAAACCCTAACTCCTAATGTGATTGTATTTGAACATGGGGCCTTTGAATGTTAATAAGGTTTAGATGCTATCATGAGGGTAGAGCTCAATGGTGGGATCAGTGTTCCTATCCGAATAAGAAGAGAGACCAGAGCTCACTCTATCATGTGAGGATACAGTGAGAAGGTGGACCTCTGCAAGCCAGGAAGAGAGCCCTTACCAAGAGTCAAATCTGATAGCACCTTGGTCTTGGACTTTCCATTCTCCAGGACTTTGAGAAGTAAATGTCTGTTGCTTAAGCTATTCAGTCTATTGTATTTTGTTACTGCAGGTTGAGTAGACTCAGAATTCTATTCCTCTTTCTTCTGTCTTTCTGAAACTCCAATGAGATGAATATTATATTTTTAAATTTTTTATTATAACCCTACCTGTCCCTAACACTTATTTCCAGGCTCTGTAGTTCAGACTGTGTAATTTCTACTGTTTTATATTCAAGTTCATTGATTTTTCTTTCAAGTGGCTGTTGAGTCCATCTGCTTAGTAATATTTCAGTGGCTATATTTTTTATTTCTAAAATTTCCATTTTTCATATCTTCAATTTCTTTGAGACTGTCTACTCCTTCAGTAAAACTTTCTGCTCATTGGTTTCAGGTATATTTATAATTGTTTATTGAAACATTTTTTATTGGCTGCTTTAAAATCCTTGTTCAGACACTTTAACATCTGGATTATCACACTGGCATCTGTTGTCTTTCCCCATTCAGTTTGAGGTCCCTGGTATGGCAAGTGATTTTAATAATGACATTTTGGGTATTATAGGACTTTGGGTTTTACTTAAATCTTGTATTTTATCTTGTCTGACAGTCCTCTAGCACTTGAATGAGAACTCTGACTCATTTCTTCTAGGTGGAGATGGAAACTTAGGGTTTTTTTTTTTTTTTTCTTTGTTTCCATAGATACCTAGGAGGAGGAACTTTTTGTTACTGTGATGGGCATGACTTCAAGTTGAGGCTTCCTACTGGGTCTCTGCTTATACCACCCTAGCTTAGAAGGGAACAGGTGCCTAACTGCTGCTTCCTGTGTAGCCACCACTGACATTGAGGGGGTGATTATGTTATGTATGGCTGAGCAGTGATGAAAGTCCCAACTTTCTACTAGGCCTCTTTTAATACCACTCCAGTGAGGAGGGAAAGTTGTCTCATTACTACTTTTGTAGGGAAGAAGTTCAGGCTGTCTGTGTGATTTCTAACTCCCTACTTGGACTTCCCTGACAGCACTCCAGCCAGTATTGGGGATTGGAGTACCTCATTACAGTCCAGCAACAGTAGAAGTCCTGGCACTCCTTTGACCTTCACTGACAGGAGTGGAAATGGGGGCAACAGGATTTTGTGTGTGATGTTTGGCTAGAGTGGGTTAATTATCATCTAAAAGTTTCTGTCTGAGTGGCCTGTCCCTTTCTTGGTTCCTCTGCTAAAGAGAGTAGGTCTTCCTTGGAGTCTTTCTTGTTGGCACCATTGATATCTCTGGGATGCAATGTCCAGTTTGGGATATTTGAGGCAAACAGAAAACCCAGAAAACTCAACACTGTATTATGCTTTGTGTCCAAAGTCACTAGCCAGTATGCCATCTCTCCAACTTGCAGCACTTATATGTGTTTATTTTATATATTGTGTTGAAAGTTTTTAGATGTATTTTGCGGAAGTAATCGGGAAAGTCTATTCATTTTTTTTTTTCTGGAAGCAAGTCTGATAGATTTTTATATTGTTAAAGCACTATTTTATTTTGGGGATAAATCCAACTCAGATAAATGTGTACACCCATGCTGGATCAAATACAAAAATTTTATTTAGGATTTTGCTCATGAGCTCTCCTATATGATACTTCTATATAATCCTAGTTTGTACTATCCTTTTCTGATTTTAATAGCAAGTTTATACTAACCTTAGAAAGTGTACATTAATATTTCCATTCTGTGTTCTCCCTTTACTTCTATAGTCAAATTTATATTACATTGGTATTATCTATTTCATATAGACTTGATAAAACTTTAAAAAATCATCTGGTGTTCTTTTTGGGGAGATTTTCTTACTGAGTAAAGTTCCTGAGTAATGGTTTTTGTTTTCTATATTTTTGTGTAAATGTTAGCAATTTCTTTTAGAAATTATATTTTTGTTAATGTTTTTAGAAAATTACCTTCAAGTTTTAGCATTGACACAAAGATATTTGTAGCATACTTTCAATTTTAAAAAATGTCCACTGCATCTTCAGTTGTATCCTTTTTACATAATGCTATTGTTCATATGTATTCCCTCTTTTCAGTGAGTCTTGATAAATAATTATAATTTTATTTAATGCTTTAAAGAAGCAATCTTTCATAACTTTTTGAGTATAGTTCACAATTTTACATCAGATTCAGGTGTACAAAATAGTGATTCAACAACTCTCTTTTGCTATGCTCACCGCAAGGATAGGTACCATCTGTCACCATACAACACTATTATAATATCATAGAATATATTTCCTATGCTGTACCTATTATTCCTATAACTTATTCATTCCATAATTGGAAGCCTGTATCTCCTATCTTTCAGCCATTTTGCCCATCCCTCACCCTCTTCCCCTCTGGCCACCATCAGTTTTTTCACTGTATTTATAGGTTTTATTCTGCTTTTTGTTCATTTGTTCTGTTTTTTTAGATTCTACATATGAGTGAAATCATATAGTATTCGTCTTTCTCAGTCTGAGTTACTTTGCTTAGCATGTGTGCCCTCTAGAACCATCTATGTTGTCGCAAATGGCAAGATCTCATCCTTTTAATGGCTAAATATGGCTATATTTGGATATATATATAAAAAAAATTTTAATGGCTATTTATATGGCTATACACACACACACACACACACACACACACTCTTTGTCCATTCATGTATCTGTGGACACTACAGTTGCTTCCATACCTTGGCTACTGTAAGTAATGCTGCAGTAAAAACATAAGGGTGCATATATCTTTTTAAATTGATATTTTTATTTTTGGGGAGGTAAACACCCAGAAGTAGAATCACAGGGTACTGAATCACATGGTACTTCTACTTTTAATTTTTTGAGGAACTTCTATACTGTTTGCCCCAGGGGCTGTACCAATTTACATTGCCACCAACAGTATGCGAGGGTTCCTTTTTCTTCACATCCTCACCAACACTTGCTATTTCTTATCTCTGTGATTCTAGCATTAAAAAAAAAAAGTCTAGCATAGATCAGTGGAACAACATAGAGCACCCAGAAGTCAACCCATGCTTATATGGTCAATCTATGGCAAAGGAAGCAAGAATACACAATGGGAAAAGGCAGTCAGTCTCTTCAACAAAGGGTGTTGGGAAAACTGGCTACATGCAAAAAAGAAACTGGACCACTTTCTCACACCACACACAAAAATGAACTCAAAGTGGATTAAAGATCTGAATGTGAGACTTAAAATCATAAAACTACTAGAAGGGAACACAGACAGTAATTCTTTGACATCAGCCATAGCAGCATTTTTCTAGAGATGTCTTAAGAGAAACAAAAGCAAAAGTAAACTGTTGGAACTACATCAAAATGTAGGCCTTTTGCCCAGCGAAGGAAACCATCAATAAAACAAAAAGGCAACCCACTAAACAGGGGAAGATATTTGCAAATGCTAGACTGAATTAAGGGGTTAATATCCAAACTATATAAATAACTGCTACAACACAACATCAAAAAAAGTCCCGGGGCGCCTGGGTGGCACGGCGGTTAAGCGTCTGCCTTCGGCTCAGGGCGTGATCCCAGCATTACGGGATCAAGCCCCACATCAGGCTCGTCCACTGGGAGCCTGCTTCTTCCTCTCCCACTCCCCCTGCTTGTGTTCCCTCTCTCACTGGCTGTCTCTATCTCTGTCAAATAAATAAATAAAATCTTTAAAAAAAAAAAAAACAAACAAAAAAAGTCCCAAACAAGCTGATCAAAAATGGGCAGAGAACCTGAATAGACATTTCCCCAAAGAAGACACACAGGTGGCGAACAAACACATGAAGAGCTGCTCACCATCATTCATTATCAGAAAAATGCAAATCAAAACCACAATGAGATATCACCTCACACTTCACGCATTTTTTTCAGAAAATAATTTTACATATTTTTCATCTTTACTGTCCTTATTTTTACTATTCTGTGATTCTTGAGTTGAATTTTTACCTTGTCTCTTTTAATTAAGTTATATTTAAAATATACTTTTAAAGCTGTCAGCATCCTATTATGACTAATTTATCCCAAAGTACGTGTCTGCACATGTATGTTGATGTATGTTTAGTATTAGTTTAGTTATTAGTATTTTGTAATTTCCACTGTTTTTGTTTTTCCTCCCAAATCATATTTGGGAATATTTATGTATTTCTAAACATAGTTTCTTGTTTGGTGGTGATGGTTTTAAATTGCCAACTCACTGTTAATTTCTTGTTTAATTGGTCTTGATGACACCACTTTTATGGAATATGTTGAGGTTTCTTTTGTGGCCAGGTGCATCATCAATTTTTAATAGTATTTAATGTAAAAAGAGTTAATGTATTTCAGTTTTCAATTTGATGTGAATTCTGAACCCACATTTCATATAAGCTTGAGGTTTCCTTTATCATGGGTAAAAATTTTCCAATTATGTTTCCAGGTAGATGGAAAACTTCCTTATTGTTTCTCCATGCTCATAGTTTTTATCTCATGCGTTTATATTGTATGTGCTGACATTGTACCAATTCACTGTTTTATCCTGGTGGCTCCGAAAAAAGTTTTAGCTTTTATTGTTGCATAGATTCTGTAGTGTGGGCTTACCACTGAGGTTCTATGAGGAATAGTGATATTTATCTTTATTTTCAGTCTTTGTATCTTAGCCCCTAGCACATGCTTAGCATTTAGGTGTCACTTGATCAATGCTTGTTGAGTAAATAAATTATTCCAGTGCCTCTGAGAGCAATTTCAGCTTTAACTTCATTCTCTCTTAATGGTGAATTGCTACTTCATTTTTAGTGATTGGGGGAATTATGTTTGTTTTCCTTTTAAGCTTAAATACATATTTTTAAGATTTATTTATTTTAGAGCGTCAAGAGTGTGTGAGTGAATACGGGGGTGAGGGGGTTGGGGGTGGAGGGAGAGAGAGAATCTTAAACATTTTCTCTGCTGAGTGCAGAACCCATCCTGTCTCTGGGCTTGGTCTCAGCAAAATAAAGCTGGGATTATGACTTGAGCTGAAATCGAGAGTCAGTTGCTTAACTGAATGAGCCACCCAGGCACCCCTAAGCTTGGATATGTTTTAGAGTTTTGTAAATAACTTTTTGAGTATAGTTGACACAAAATGTTACATTATTTTCAGGTATACAACATGCTTTTTATTTTTAAAGATTTTATTTATTTATTTGACAGAGATAGAGACAGCCAGCGAGAGAGAGAACACAAGCAGGGGGAGTGGGAGAGGAAGAAGCAGGCTCCTAACGGAGGAGCCTGATGTGGGGCTCGATCCCATAACGCCGGGATCACGCCCTGAGCCGAAGGCAGACGCTTAACCGCTGTGCCACCCAGGCACCCCACAACATGCTTTTTAAACAATATTTTATGTATTTATTTCGGGGGAGGGTGTTGAGAGAGGAGGAGCATGAACAGGGGGGAAGGGCTGAGGGAGAAGTAGGCTCCCAACTGAGCAGGGAGCCTGATGTGGGACTTGATCCCAAGACCCTGGGATCATGACCCGAGCCGAAGGCAGCCACTTCACCAACTGAGCCAACCAGGCTCAGTTATACAACATGTTAAAAATTGTTACCTAGGTGGGGTGCGTGGCTGGTTCAGTTGGTGGAGCATGGGACTCTTGATCTCAGGTTTGTAAGGTCAAGGCTCATGTTGGGCCTAGAACTTACTTAATAAAAAGAAAATTGTTACCTAACAATTGTGCATGTGTGTAGAATTATGATATAGGTGGGCCAGAGAGCAGAATCTTCCTATATCCTCTTATTCTGTCTTATTGTCCAGAGGACTGGCCTAGATTTCTAAAAACAAAATAAAACTCTGATCATGTTACATGTCACGGTCTTGATTGAAAACAGTCTGTGGTTCCACGTTACAATTAGAGTATAATTTAAATTCCTTAATTGAAGCTATCAAGATTTTTATGCAATAAACCCTATTCATCTACATTTTATTTATTAAAATTCTTTACTATCACACTCCCATGTTTCAGTTCCTAATACTCTATAGTCTTTCAAGCTTCAGTGCCTTTGTAAATTTTTTTCCTCTAAGAATGGCTTCATTGAACTGACAAATGCCCATTCATAAATCATTGCCCTCACGAATTGTTTACAAACCCATTGTCCTCTCTGCCTGCAGAGTTAGGAGATTTTTCTCTATGCTTCCATATCAACTTGTTCATATCTTTCATATATCCTTACCATATTGTATTGTCTCTCAGTTTAAGTTAACCCCCCTGTCCATAACTGAACAAAAAGTATATGAGATATGAGCATTAATCTGTCAATTAACCCCCCCCATTATATCCAGAATTATAATGGAAATGTGAGCCAGGCCAAAGGTTTCCTCTGCCTTGGCAAAATCTAGTGAATATTGATAGCCTCACAAGACAATTAGTAGGATTCAATAAAAGAGCAGATAAGGTCTATGCAAAATATCTAATACATAGTAGGTACTCTGTAAAGGTCAATGGAAATTCAACAATCTTGTGATTTCAATATAGGTTTTTCCTCTGGATTGTTTTCAGCTCCCATCTCATGATTATCAGGCATCATGTACATGTTTTAAAAGTCATACGTATTTCAATATGCTGGAAAATAAACCTATTTCCAAAGTGGATAGTGAACAATATTGCCACTAGTGGGAGGTTTGTTTTATACTTGAAGGACTAGAGAGCAAAGAAGGACATTAGAGCAAAATAGTTTAAGGAAATTCCTAAGCTATATAGGCCTCCAGAACTCAGATTCTTCATAAGCTTTCAGATCTCTTTGATCTAAATTTTCTTCAAAAAGTGTTGTAACAAGGATGAAATATCAAGAAAGGAAACACAACAACACAACAATTTTTACTTTTATCTTCAACTGTGAAATAATTATATCAAATTTAGGTAATAGGTATTAATATTTTGAGTGGAAACTGGTGAGTAAATATTTGTTACACTGAAAATTATATCTAGAGAAACAAAATCATAGAATTTAGAGATAGAGCCTTTAGATATATGCTGGCCAAACCCTTCTATTTCATTTACGTATGAAGGAAAATTGAGTGCTCAGGAGGTCACATGTTGCCTTAAATCACATTCCAAGTTCCTTCTTGAGAAAGGAAGTTTCTTCTCATGAGAGAAACATTGATGAAATTAATAGTAAGGAGACGCACTTATATTACATATATTCTTAAAACCTTAATGGTTTAGTTTTTTAGGTTCCTATGCAACGTGATTGAATAGATACTGATATTCACCTAGTAAATATTTAATAAGTTTAAAAAAATTAACTGGTAACCTGGAACTTCACTTTAATCCTATTTATAGAGGAGGTTTCACTCTAAAGTAGATGGATGCATCCTGGGCTTATCTGAACAACATTAAGTCGCTGAACTACAAGATGACCTTGTGCAATGATAGGACTTTGAGACAAGGAGCGTTGGCAACAGCCTTACAAGGAGCAAGCAGTATGTAATTACGAAGGGTTTTTTGTTTGTTTTTTGGTAATTACAGAGGTTTAATCAGAATTTGACTAAGCAAAAACAACTACATGTAGAACAAAAGGTGATTTGTCAGGGAACAAAACCATTGTGAGTGTGTGTGTGTCCTGATGATATATATGTAATAAATATATGTATGATGTATATTAAACCTATATTATATATGTAAGTATGTATATACACATAACATTTCCTACATTTTATATAGTATTTTAAATGTTTATTTTAATGGTCACAAATTATTGAATCAAGGTCGTAGACCATAATTGTTTGTTTTTTAAGATTTTATTTATCTGTCAGAGAGCACAAGCAGAGGGAGCAGCAGCCAGAGGGAGAAGCTGGCTCCCTTCTAAGCAAGGAGCCTGATGCAAGATTCGATCCCAGGACCCTGGGATTATGACCTGAGCCAAAAGCAGATGCTTAGCCAGCTGAGCCACCCAGGCGTCCTTAGAACATAATTTTCAACCCATATTTCTATACTTGATTATGCATGTTTTTTCAAGGGTGTGTGTGTGTGAGTGAAAAATGAAAGTGCAGATCTTTACACATTAATTTTTTTTCATGACTTAAAATTATGTTAGTTTGCCATGGCTGATAAAACAAAGTACTATAAACTGACTTAGGACAACAGAAACCTGTTGTCTCACAGTTCTCGAGGCTAGATGCCTGAGATGAAGGTATGTTGAAAGGACAGTGCTCCATGTGAAAATATTAGGGAAGGATCTGTCCAGGCCTCTCTTTTAGCATCTGGTAGATGTCCTTGGCCTGTGGCAGCAAGCTGCAGTCTTCAGATGGTGCTTTTCTTGTGCGTGCATTTGCTTCTAAATATCTTTTTTATAAAGACACTGGTCATACAGGATTGGGAACCACCATATTCAAGTATGACCTTATGTTAACTATATCTGCAACAGCTCTTTCCAAAGAAGCCTACCTTCTGAGTGCTGTGGGTTAGGACCTTGACATGTGAATTTTGGGGGACATAATTCAGTTTGTAACAAAAATAATTTCCTTAGCATCAACTTGAAAAAAATTTTTCTCATCAAAACAGTCTACTGCTAGACATCACTAAAAATTTTCTAAAAATTATATGACTGTTTTCACTGTCATCAGCCATGCATCAGAGTGTCAGATTAATGACATCTTTAACAGCCTTCAGTATTATTTTTAATATCATTAAAATATTATTCTGATTTTTACTAATTTTATGATCTGATGAGGCATAGTTTTAGTAAATTATATCATTTTTCATGCTTATTTACCATTGTTGCATTCTGATTTGTATGTTATCTGGTCACATTCTTGGCCAATTTTGGGGGGCATTAGGGTCATTTTTTTAGAGACCTCTAACAGGTCTTTATATACCGAATATACCAACATACGTGTTTTTAGTAAATATATTTCATTTTCTTTGTTTTTATATACAAAAGCACTAAATGAACATAACAGACTTAATGAACTTTTCCTCTAACTGTATCTCCTTATTCCATAGTTAATAAATATTCCTTTCTATTTTTACTTGTTTCCTCTCATTTTATATTTAATTACTACATCTGCAACTTCGTGGGCTATGTTTGAGATGAGGATGTAAATAAGTATTACAGATACTTAACCTATGTTCTAAGCATCATTTATTGACTGGTATGTGTCTTTGTCTTTGATAACAATCTATCCTTCCTTATTTGTTGAATTCTTAAGTACAAGGGTTTGTTACTTGGCTAATTTTGTTGAATTTATCTTTCAATCTGTTTTGCCGGGACAGTAATATTTGGTTAGTATAGATTTTTTAAATCCTTACAGACTTTCCTCATAATTCTCCTTTTAAAAGGTCATCGATGTTTTGACTTATGAATCCAGTTATACTTGAAATATCCGTAACCCTACAGCAGCTTGCCATTAGGATTTTAACTACTAAATCTATCAATGTGTTATAAAATAATTTATCTTCCCTACACAGGAAGATGAAATAAATTTTATTTGGACTTTTAGATACTTCCATAAAATGTAGCTTATTTAAGGTTCACTCACTGTTCACCAAACATTTATTGGTCATCTATTATATTTCAGAAATGTAGTAGAAATTAGAAAGAGGAAGTTAAAAGCACTTTTATCTAGGAGGACTGCAGATGAAGAAATTGACAAAGAGGAGGATTATCCAGGAGGATAATCACGTACACAAGCCATGAATCCCTGAGATGTTGCACGTTTCCAGCAGAGAGGGTTATGCTTTAACTGAGTTTTGGAGGCTGACCCCTAGATGAAGAAGGCGAACGCTTGTTTTAGAGAAGGAAACTAAAAATGCAAAGGCACACAGAGTTCAAAGAGCATGCCATGAAGATGAAACGGCGAGAACTTAATTGTGGCCAAAGTGTAGGATGTGAATGAGGGCTCATGAGCATGCAGTAGATATGGATCTGTTTTCTCTCCTGTGGGCACTGGGTAGCCTTGGTGGGTTTTAAACAAGGAAGGGAAGTGGTGTGATTTTAACTGCATTTAGAAAGATTTCAAGGAGGACAGGAGACCAGGTGGACAAGGAAGGAGTAGGAGTGAACAGAAAAGATTTGCTGGTAATTCATAAAAATATGTATTCAGTGAAGGAATGAATCGAATAATTGAAAAAGTTGAAATGTACTAGATTTAGCAGCTGCAAAGTAATTGACTTTAAGATTACCTTTACTCATTGGAATGGTTGATATAGAATCCAGTTATTAATGGGAGACAATGTCAAAGTAATTGGTTTTTGAAATCAGATCTCTTGTCATTGTTTTTCAAGCTACTTACCAAGAGTTTGTAGGAAATAGCTGTTCCTGTTATTTATGTTCACTTTATTATTTATTTTTTTAACCCTAACAGTTTTCCAGGTGACTTGTCTTTTGGGTTTAAAATGAAAATAACTTTGTGTTCTGCCTTCTAACATTTATATTGTTTATTTTTGCTTTAATTGGTCTGCTTTAGTACATCGATCAGAATTTCAAGAACTAGGTTAAAATAATGGCTGTGTACATTTTCGTTTTGCTTGGAATAATGGGAATGCCCTAATAATTCACACTTAAATTTTATGTCTCTGGAAGTAGCATGTTTTTTAACATATTAAGCTCAAGATTCATTCCAATCAATTTTAAATATGTTTAAAAATTATTTAGAGTGTTTTGTTCTGCAATTTTATCAAACAGCTTTTTGGTAACTATTGAAATGCAGATGCATATTGTCTGACCAGTTGATATCTCAAATTAGTTATTGTATGACTTTAAATTATGCTTGTGACAGTTTTTGTGGGTATATTCTTTTTTAATGCTTAATTTTCTATATTGTATGCAGTATCTTAAAATTTTTTATGGCCATAAATAAGATCTTTTTTATTGTGCTTTTATCCTGTTTTATATTCAAAGACTTAACTCTGAGATACTGAAAAATATCTAAAATATAGCCAAAAATACTGCCAAGTAATTAAGCCATACTTAATGAGTCAAGAAAACAAATACATTCCACATTTTTATCAATAAAAGTTGTCATTGAGCTATATGATCTAGATAAATCTTTATATTGTTGGGGCTCATCCATAAAAATGAAAGGTTTTGACTCTATGAACCCCAAGGTCGTTTTAGCTCTAGCTCTTTGCCCACTTGTATTCATAGAGAAGTTCCTCCAGCTTTCTACTAATAAGCAAAACTGAATTAATAAGTTTAAGAGCAACACTACTATGTAAGGTAGAAATGGATCCTGGCAGATTCAGACTTGAGTTTAAAAAAAAAAAAAATTAGTCCAGGCAACCCCTTCAGGTCCTTTCCCTCCTTGGGAGCTTTGTACTATCACTTTGCTGTTGCTCAGTAAACCTTGCTTTGCTGCCCCCCCCCAAAATAAATAAATAAATAAATAGATAGATATGCAGATAAATAAATTTTAGTCCATCATTCATCATTGTTCATCTTGGGCCCAAGAGCAGTTGCAACTGAGAGATGTTTACCCCATGATGTATCTTAAATTGCACTGGAGAACTGTGGACCAGCCACCCCTGTTTTTTTCAGCTTACCTGAAACATGGGACCTAAAGGGCAGCAGATGGGGGATCAGCGGCCCTGGATTTGTGTCCATTCTGCCAATCACTAGCTTTGTGATCTTATCAAGTCATTGAAGTGCTTTCAGGCATCAGTTTTTTTTATTTGCAAAGTGGAGTATATTTGATTAATCTTTTAGCTCTTGAGTTTCTCTGACAAGCCATAAATAAATAATTCCTTAACAAAATATGCTTAATTTATGTAGTCATCTGGGGTTTACTTTGACATATATTCATCTCAATTGATTCTCTGAACAATGTTTGGAGGCCATAAGCAAAATATCCATGACTTTTTTGCAGAGCTGGGACTAGATTCCAGACTCCAGAGAATTTGGTAGTTTGCCCCCTTGCTTAGTAAGTGGCAGAGCCCCAACTGGGGCTTAGGACTTCTGATTCTTCAATTGTGTTCTTTTCTTTATATGACACATTATCTTTCATTAAACCCTAAGCCTTTGATACTTTTCAAGCATTCTGGCATATTTTCCAGCTCTTAAAATTATGAGGACCAACTATCCCTCTTCCCTTGGGGTTCAGCCTTGAAATTCTGTTTATTTATGATTTTAAACAATGTAAAACAGTTAACACTTTGTTCATGTATATGTTTAAATGATTTCTTAAAGTACTCCATCTAATATTTATTCCTTCTTTTCCTGATTCTCTTTCAGATAGCAGTTCTATGGATGAAAAGGTTTTAAATCATACTTTTTCTTCTCTCCTGAGGAACCTTGTCTTTTGTACATGTTTGTTTGTGACATATTAGACCTGTTATGGTTCCTCTGTTTTAGTTGTGAAATGTGCATGTTATCCCAGCTTTCCATTCTTTGGTTGTCCTGTAAGTGTGCCCCCGATATGTTGCGTTTATGAAGAGGTTACACCTTGCCAGCTGCGCTTTCTTTAGCTTACATTTGCCAACCTAGGGGTCTGCTGCGGTCAAACTCAGCATCTGTTCTTAAGTCTGGCTAATCATGATCTCCCTGACTGATTAATGATGTTCACTGCACATAGCAAGTTTTAAGGGCAAATAGTATTGGGAATATGATATATTTTCCTAGACTGTGCCAGTGCTTTTGTTTAAATGCTGACAGCTAATTTCAAAACCTCCACTCACAAAAACACAGTAGCTTTGACTTGGAGCTGACCCTGCTTAGCATCTGTCATACTAGGTGTTACATGTCTAGTGCAGTTGACTCGTGTCCCAAATTCATGTATATGCAGCTATGGTATGCTAAAAGCCTGTTTGTTTTTCTTTCTTTCTTTTTTTTTTTTCTTTCTTGTTTTTGATTTAAGGCTCGGATAGTAAGTGGCAGTGATTTGGATGCTTCCAAATTCTCTGGGCTCCAGGCGATTGGTGGGTGAGTACATTTATAAGCTTTTTAATTCATTCCATTCATCAGTGGTACTTGGATGTGCTCTCACCATATGCATTTTGAATGCAGGATGCTGCATGATGGTATAATTAACTAGCCTTACTGTTGCTTTCTTATTTCACAAAGTAGCTTTTAGAGTTGCTTTTTTTTAATAAAGTAGAACTGTGTGTGCATATATATTTAATTAATCTTACATGTGTCTATATACAAAGAAGAAACTCAAAATCACCTAAATGGATTAGTTATTTTCATTCTATACACAAATACACATAATTTTACATAAATGAGTTCACATTAATGCAATTAATATTATCTTTTGATCTGCTTATTTGAAATTAACGAAATGTGCATGAATGTTGTATGTCAATAAGTCAATGAATGTAAACTTCATTGTTTTTAATGGTTGGATGAAAGTATTTGAAATTTAATCACAAAATAATGTATGAAGTATATTTTGCATGTAAAATACTCAGAAAGCAAAGGGTCTCATTTAATGCCCATTGTTACCCATTGGTATCAGTTTGTAGCCTTTTTCTGTTGTTTGAATACGTGTCGTTGTTCCTTTAGGATAAGCAGTTTTGTATTGTGTATCTTTGCCGTAAACTAGACCATTCGACAAACTAAGCCCTGATTTAGTAATGACATTGTATCAAGTATTGTTATAATTGTTTCCTGTATAATGACTGATCTGATCCTTAAAATGGCCCTAGGAGGTAAGTACTAATTTGACCTTCATTTTACAAATCAAGGAGCTGTTGTATGAAACAGTTTTAAAAAACCTTTCCCTCCATACAACTAATAAGTGGCCAAATCAGTATCCAAACCCAGCTAGTCTGGTTCTGGAGTCTGTGACCTTATTCATAATAGGCTATCCTGCATCTCCAACTTGCAGGGTTTTTCTCCTTTTCTCTTTGCCATTTAACAGAGTGCCTTGGAAAACTTTCCACTTCATTATTTCTAACTGATGCAAATATTTCAAGACTTTTATAGAATATTTATTTGTCTACGGTTAATGGATTTTCAAGAATATTTCTAGGTACCGGTATTGCAAATGATACTATAGCAAACGATACTATAGCAAACGTAATAGATATTTAAAGTAAAATTGTCAGCCAAAGCTTATGCACAGTATAAACATATGGCAAGATTAGCTTTATAAGTGTTGACATTTGAACACGTGTGTGTACAATATAAAGAGAAGCAACATTTAGATTCGTGTATTACAGTTTTTTAGGTAAAGAAAGTTTTACATCTATGTTTGTAATACTCTCATCTTTGAAAGTCTTCCATTAAATACATCCACATATTACTTTAGTTAAACACATAAAATTTCAACAAGTCACATCTTCATTACTTTTATGTCTGTAAACTCTTCAGTGTTCTTATATACGTGAACAACCACTCACATCCCTATTACAATGTCACAGTGGTTTAAATGTAGTAGGAAAACTAGCTGAGATAAAAGGGCATTGTGGATTATTCGTAGAAAATTTAGTTAATCAATGGATTACCCTCTCTCCCCTACCTCATACATTCTGTGTCTTTAAGTTTACTAGAAAATAACTTGACAAAATGAAATTTTATCTTAGAAAATAATTAGGTTGAATTCCAATTTGATTATTGGAACATGTATGTCATGATCTTGGAGACTTATCTGAATTTATAGTCTCAGGGTTCCCGCAACTCCTCCCTGTGGCATCCAGCACTTAATAACAACTCGCTTTCCTAACTCATGTCTGAATATGAAGTTTTAAGAATGTCAAAGCAACAGAGTTCATTTACACCCATGTTTTTAAGTGCAAGCTGTGTAAATGGTTAGTTAAAATAGATTATCTTTGCATTTTGAGCAGATCCCTTCCATTTCACTTTTCCAAACACTTCTTTTCGAAGACTTGCCAAGAGATTTTAGCATTATGATGGTTTGGGAAAGGGATGATAATTTTCAGTCATCAAGAGAATTTGTTATTATCTGAATGCTTATTTCCTTTTGCAGAACCTGAAGGGTACATTTAAATATAGCCTTCAATCACAACCTCTTTCAGCAAGATTTACTTATTTTACTTTTTCTATAAATATTTTAAAATATATTTTTATAGGATGAAATATTACTATATATATTCTAAATATTACAACTTCTATTGTCCTGTAAAACAGACTGGAGCAGACTTTCAAATGGAGTCACTTCTTCTTCATGACAATTCTCCATCCCTCTGTCCTCTACCTTCAACATTCCTAACCAGTTTAGAGCCAGACCACATTGATCCTTCCCTCCCCCTTCTCAAGTGTCAAAGAAGGAAAGATCTATACACACTGAAACCAGATAATGGAGTTAACAGTGCTGCTCTGATTTCTGCTCATCTCTGTACATCTTTTGTAAGTGTTGCTAGAAAAGAGATGGCAAACCTTTCTTTTTCCCATTGTCAAAATAAAAAATCAGGTAGGCTCTGGAAAAAGAATCAAGAGAAAGAAAAAAAGATCAGAAGAAAGGAAGAGAAAAAGCTGGAAAGATGCATGTTTTAGTGATAACATTAGTATTTAACATTGTACTTCTCCCAGTTGTTTTACAGGAATTTGGTAACTTATTTGTAAACTAAGGGTCCTTACAGAAGCACACACCAAGATATTAGAAGTACAAGAGCTTTCTGGGAGGAAACATCTGAGATAAGTGGAGAGACAGCAGGAGTAGATGAGAGAAATCTTTGGGCCATAATATGGGTCGGCCATTTGTGAGTGGAGAGAGGGAGGGAAGGAAGGAGAATTGGTCATAAAAAGCCTTAAACTGACCAATGAGGCTACAGGAAAGTGCCAGACCAATGGGGAGTCCTAGATAAAAGGTTTACTGTTAGAAGAATCCCACATTGTGAGTATGTGGCCAGCTCTATTACCTCCACCATGTTCAGTCATTGGTTTGGATCAGCTTGATGAGTATGGCCTTTGGATGAATGCTGCAGTGGATTCTGTAAGTGTGGTGGCTGAAGGCTGTCATTCAACCACACTTTTCTCAGAAGATTTATTCTGAAGGTTTTGAATGACACACACCTTTGGTTACCCAGCCTCTAATAAGTAAATTTGATGAAACTACTTTAATAAATGATAGTGAATGAGGTCACACAAGTACCTTCTCAATTATGAATCACTTTTTAAAATTAGAATGGCAGTCCTTTGGTTCTTTGTCTATAGCTTAAGTTCACCCTTCACTGGACATTTGTAGTCAGAGTTCCATTGAATGCATGATGAGGAATATTACAAGGCTTTTATATGGTGCTTTCTAGTCTTCAGGTACTAGCCTTGTCTGCACTGGAATTCAGGGAAGTCCACAAAACCATGAGAGTGAGAATAAGGGGAAGACTGTTAGGGAGAAGACATTCTGATCTTCTTTGTTCCCTTTCTTCTCTAGTTTTCTAAATTCTCTTCAGGATAGTTCTCTGGGAACTAAGTTCCTCAAGCCTATGTGAAAGGAAGGTTTATTTCCTGTCGTGGTCCTGAACCAGGCTATAGCTGCTTTCCTAATCCCAGGAATCTGGTGGTGACCTTGAAACCACTACTAGGATTATTAAACCTTGGCAGAAAATGGGTAATGTTGAGAGAGGTGAGAAAAAGAGAAAGATTGTTCAAGGGCAAGAAACTAGGAGATTGCCAAATAGAGGAAGAGAAGCTTCCATTTTGACCTCACTCTCAAATAGGTACAATTGGGAAAAAAAAAATGTGTGTGTGTATTTGTATATGCATATGTGTATATGTATATACATATATACAAAATTTTGCTGAAATTTTCAAGGTAATTTCATTATTGCCATGAGTAAATAATGCGATGAACATGAACAAGAAATTATCAGCTGAAGTTCTGAATAATTTCTTTGCTTTTAAATTTACCTTGATTAAAATAGTAATTTTTTGTTACTGTTATAAAACCTAATACAAGTTTGGTTGTACAACATGTGGATATGGATGGTTTAATATACTGATGATACTTTTCATGCTTCGGACATTGCTTTTGTATTTCTCTCTAAAGTTGAAAAGGTTATATATTGACCTCATGCCCTATTTCCCACTCCTGGTCTTGACCTTCGTGTTTGGCCAGTGCCTAAAATCATTTAAGATGGCAGCTAAGGTTTTTCTTACTCTCCAGAGGCTCTTAACTTTCCTTTTCTCATAGCAGTCTCATCTTGGGTAGCTGAGAATTATCTGTTACATTTTTTCCTACCTACTCTGTAAATGAGATTTTCCCTTATCCCCTCATTTAACTTCCTTACTTTTATGGAAAGGCCCAGAAATTCTCCCAAGTTCAGACAATGGCTCTTTCCCCTTCTATAATCCCTTCCTTGGGTCCATGGTTCATGCTACACAAATAGCTCTGCATGCTCTGAACCAAGAGTGCCAGGTATTAAGAAAATGACAGCCCCCATGTAAGCTTGCTTCAGTCGCAAAGTTACTCTTTGGAGAGAAAGGGAAGCCTTTGTCTTTCTTTTACTTTTCAGTTAGTTGTTTTGTGTAAGAGTTCCTTTCCCATCAGGGGATTCAGTATAGAGGGAGTTCACTATAGATTGACATAAAAATGAATTTGGATTAGAGTTTATTAATTATTTTAAGAGCTAGCCAATGCAGACAGCTCTGCATTCCTAATTCGTTATTGGATAGCAATTCAAATCACCATGCCCATAA
This sequence comes from Ailuropoda melanoleuca, assembly GCF_002007445.2. Taxonomy (NCBI): domain Eukaryota; kingdom Metazoa; phylum Chordata; class Mammalia; order Carnivora; family Ursidae; genus Ailuropoda; species Ailuropoda melanoleuca. The sequence goes on along the minus strand of NC_048222.1, from coordinate 52,316,172 downwards.
TTTTTCAACTTATTTTTATTCATATTGCCATTAATCTAGTTTTAATCCTCAATACCTTTTACCTAGGTGAATGCAAACTGACCTTCTTTCATTAATTCCTCCACATTAAGTTCAATCTATACACTGTTAAAGATTAATCTCCTTAAAGCACAGTCATTTCTATTTAAATGTGTTTAATGTTTCCTCATTTCTGCAGTGTAAAGTATGGATCTTTCTACATGGCTTTGAATATCTTGATTTCTATTTCTTCTTGATTACTATTTCTCTTTATAATAAGGAATTATCTCCCTTTTCTGTTTCCATTTGTGTCATTCCTATGGTACATACGAATTTAAGTTGCATAAATTAAGAAAAATGTGTATCTTCCAACCTGATTTTAAATTCTTTAAAGGCATAGAGTTGGTCTTTTTCACTTAGATTTTCCTCCATAAAGCTTGAGAGTTCCTTGCCCATATGAAGACCTCACTTATAAATTAATCTTGTTTTGGATTTGGCAGTCTCTTAGATGAATTAGTTAGAATTATTTCTTAAAAGATTCAGGTCTACTGTGTTTTAGGAAAAAATTAATCCTGAAGCAATCATGGATTCATGATGAGGCGTACATGGGAAGTACTGGGAGTTTTAAAAACAGCTGGTCCCACCCCTCCCCCCAAATTAAGTGTTACTAAATCCCTATAGGGGAAAAAAAAAATCAAGGGACTTTTCTCACACTAGATTTAACGTCAGTTGATCAGAAGGCCACTTTGCTTTTGCTCTTGAATCCCTGTTTCTCTACGTGGGAGAAACTTAAGAAGTTTGGCTTGAATGAATCCATAAAAATATTACTCTAATTATGCTTAGATATAAATTTTGCCCTTTCATTCTCCCATCTGAAAACCTTAGCACTTTAGAACACCCTAGATATAAATTCACACTGTATTAAAGATTTTTAAAAATCAGTTCCATTATTACTCCAAGAAGGAAACCTTTTGTAATTAATGATTGAATGACCCTGTCACCTTGCTCTTTGTAAAAGTAATAAAGGGAGTTGTCTTGCTTAATCCATTAAAGGTTGAATAAAACCTGGCATCTCTTAGCTAATGTCAGATGCAGTCATGCCTCAGGGTAGTTAGATCAGCCAGAAAAGAATCTCATGCAAAGCTTGGGGGAGTCCCAACCCTACCACAGACTCTCCATAGTATCAGGCCCACAAGTCCCCAGCACCTGCCTACAGTCTTCCTACTGGGCAGATGCATTATATCCTATAGACCAAGGTTTGGCCTAGACAAAGAACCTCTCAATTGGGAAAGCTGAAGGCAATAAGGCCACCAACTTTCTAAAATCCATGTATTAAGAACTGGTTGCTAAGCTGCCATTAGCTTCCTATGCCCTCCTCTCCCCCCCCCCCCCCCCCCCCACCCCCCCCGCCATAAACCTCGCTTCNTACTACTGGCAATCAGTTCTCTAATTTGGGGTCAGTTGAATGCTTCCCGAGGCTCACTTGGAAATTACTCAGGAAGCACTTGATATCTTCTTTATTTAGAAAATGATGGGGTCATTAGAGTATATCTTGATACGAGCCACAGAGGCCAGTTGTAAGGCTGCACTCCGATGTGTGGACCTACAAGACCCCAGGACCACAACCATGACTCCTTTGGGAACCATGGAAAATATATTTTGGCACGGGATCAGTGGAAGTAAGTGGTAAGTGACTACCATCTAAATCAGCCTTAAAACTTCATAGTGTTTGTGGAGTGGATTATAAACCATTTCCTTTAGGAATATTGTTTTCCTACACAGACAGTGGCAAAAAACTTACTCAATCAAAGGACGGAGAAAATGAAGCTGTTAAGCTCAAGCAACTAATAGCTTATAGTTGACAATGTGAGAAATTGACACCTTTCCATCATCTCATATTCAGGCCCATATTTGTAGCTTAACATTCTTTCTTACTCAGACTACACACACAATTACCCACAGTCAGCCCAGGGAGACTACATCAGAACACCCCCCCTCCCGATCCAGTCCCCAGTGATACTGTTGAACTGGTTCTTCCACCTTTACACATCCACAAGAAACCTGATTTCTACCATCATAGAAGCCTTTTTTCTGTGCTTAGATGGCTGGCCATAGAAAGTTCTTCCAAATCCTTTTTTTTTTTTTTTTTTTTTTTTAAGGATAAAAATCTTCAGGATCATCCTGGGTTGCAGGCAAGGGCAACTCCAAACTTTAGTCATTGTATCAAGGCCATTTTTTTTTTTTATTCTTAGAGATAGGTTTGTGTTTTAGATTCAGAGAATGCATACCACCCCCTCTTCTGTATCAACCCAAGATACAGACAATGTCTTCATTTCAGACAAGGAAACTACAGCCACCATCGACTCTGACAACTTTCCTTTAGCTAGTTCCTTGCACTGGAGCCTTCCATAGTTGTGCACAGCTCTGGTTAGGTCCTCAGAAAGGGCTTGCTTTTCCTTTTATCTTTAGGTGACTGCCGTTTGAAACTACACCCAACAAAGTGTCTGCCTTTCCTCAGTTTCTGGAATCACTAACTCCATAGTACTTGAGACATTACTTTACTTTACTTTACATTTATTTATTTATTTATTTATTTATTTATTTATCTATTTATTTATTTATACATACATACATACATACATACATACACACATACAGAGAAAGAGAGGGAGAGAACACCAGCAGTGGGAGAGGGAGAAGCAAGCTCCCTCCTGAGCAGAGAGCCTGCCATGGGGTTCGATCCCAGGACCCTGGGATCATGACTTGAGCCAAAGACAGATGCTTAACTGACTAAGCCACCCAGGTGGCCCGTACTTGAGACATACTTGAAAGGAATCCCAAATCATACATTTTCCAAAGATAGTATTTGTTAGGGTCCCGTCAGTTTTAGTGATAGAAATTGTATCATACGCCTAGCCCCTGAGGCCACATGCTTTCTCAGTTGGAAAAGTAAGGCAACCAACATTAGCTTAAGTGTGGTGCTATTTCTGCCTTCTCGCCTTTGTGATTCTTACTCAAGTTTTCTTTCACCCCTCTGGGCTCCATCTCAAAAAAAAAAAAAAAGGGGGGGGGGGAAACTCAAGCTGGTGCTTGTCATAATTTCTTTGGATTCCCAACATCCTGGGAGGACCCATGTAATCAATCTAGCAGCTCCTGAGGACAATCCAGTCTCTGAAAAATAAACTTCCTAGTTGAACTTGAGAGCATATTTGGAGAGGGGAGGCTTTGTAGGAGCACATTTTTCTAAAGCCTTCTCTGTGTTCAGTGTGCTTATTGAACATGTGCCTGTTATTCATTTCCTGTTCTTTAAATCAGATCTTTAATTATGATGTCTAAGTCTGACTTGGCTTACATTTATTAGGAGATCAGTGAATCTTTTGGGATACACCATACAGAATCAAGTCTAATCCTCGAAGGCCTTTCAGACAGTTTATGTGTTTAAGGAGTAGCAAATTAAAATCACTGATAGATCCTTGATAAAGATAATATTCAAGTAGTCAGTCTTTTAAAATAGTGCCAGTTCAGTAACTATGGAAAATATCTGTTACACTGAGCAGAATAATCACTTACATTAGAAAAGTTAGATTACTTGTGTCATTACCAGTTTTGGTCAAAAAATATTGAAAATAACCCTATTAAATAAGATGGCAATTATAATAAGTATCATGGTTCCTCAGACTGCTGGTTCTTTCCAAAATATAATTGATATGGCTGTTGAGTACACCTAACATACATAAAACATCTTAGGAAAACAGGAGCACTGAACTTGATTATTGTTTTTCCCAAAAAAGTATATATCAAATGTGTTTTTAAGTATCTTTTGATAAATGAATGCCATATTCCATGAAGGTTAATGTTTGCTCTTATAGGCAGACTATAGTACAACAGAACAGTAAAATAATCACTGCCAGAAAAATAGTATTTTTCCATAACCTTGTCCTTACTCTTACTGAAAGTAACCGGTTTTAGGGGCATCTGGGTGATTCAGTCAGTTAAGCATCTGACTCTTGATTTCAATTCGGGTCATGATCTCAGGGCCATGAAATCGAGCCCTGTGTCAGGCTCACGCTGGGTGTGAAGACTGCTTAAGATTCTCTTTGCTCCTCCCCACCCTCCAACCACCGACATGTGTGGCCCCTCTCTCTAAAAAACTTAAAAAAAAAAAAAAACAGATTTGTTTAATCTGCAATTCTTAATTAAATACAAAACAGCTTGCTGTCAGAACCATGCCACAATTCTGTTACTTTGTCTTCCTTAGTATTTAGAAACAGTATGAAGTAGAGAGTTTTAGAAACCTTTTCAATGTCATTTAAAAAATGGGGTGCTATCTCAAATTCATAATTATTATAAAGACATAACTAAAACCTTTTGAAATGTTAAAATATAATAGGCCCACATCTAAGCATTTTTTTGTGCATTACCTCCTTTGATCCTCATCACAGTGTTTTGAGTTAAATGATACAATCATTGCATTGTTCAGGTAACATAAATGAGGCTTAGAGACATTAAATACTGTCAAAGTCAAACAGTGGCTAAGTGTCAGAGCCCAGGTTTGAAATGGGTCTACCTGACTCCAGATCTTGGCTGCTTTGCTATTAGACCAAATCGATTAATTTGCAAATAAATTAGGCTTATTTCTGGTTTAGTTTTTTTAAATTAAATATTCTATTTTCAGCTTAGTGTTTCATTATGTATTGGTCTTTTAAGATTTCTAAGTAGGTATATCAGTTAAATATTTGTAGATATATTTCTACCTAGACCTCAGAAAGGCATTTGCTAAGGATTTTCAGAATAACCTCTAAAAAAATCACCTAGATGAATTAATAATGGATTGAATGATGAGACCCAAAGTATGATAATTTGTGAATAATTTTGTATCCAGGGAGGCTCTGATGGAGTGCTTTAGGAATCTCCTGTAGGCAGATTTTTAATTGAACAAGATGGAAATATAAAGGATCTGATTGTAGGCTTTGGGGGTAACATAAGGCTGGGCAAAATAACTAGTGTATTAGATGATGTAATTAATACCCAAAAGAATGTAGCATACTTCAGTAATCTGAATCTAACAAGAAGTATAAATAGCGTACCAGTCAGGATAAGCTAGGTTGTAATACAGGAATATCTACCAAATCTCTGCATATTAATCAAGTAAAGTTTTGTCACTCATGCTGCAATTTTAATACATATAAATACAGAGGAAGAGGATGCACATTCCTCTTCATGTTTGCTTGGGGTACCAGGCTGGCAGAGGTGTATTTCCAATACATGCTTTCGTGACTGCCCTACAGAGAAATTAGAATGTGACCAACAGGGCTCAAACCCTTAAAACTTTAACACACAGAGGGGACACAGCTCCCTTCTGCTGATGTTGCAATGGACAAAGCAAATAACAGGGCAGTAGGTAGGTTTAAAGGGAAGGTTGAAGTGCAATTCCACCATGAGCCTGAGAGGAGAAAAGAGCCGGAATGTTCTTGGGTTCTGTAGAAGAGAGGGGAATGTTAAATGCCAACACATGAAAAGATTGAAATAGTCATCACATCCGGTGGCAGATCAATCAAGGTTGTGGCGATAGTGGGTGGTCTGGCAAGGCAAGGAGCCTTCGGGCGCACCAGGTGCCATGTCCGGAGTAGGGGCAAGAAAGTCTGCAGCTGATGGAACCCTGCTGCTTCTTGGGACCTCTGTACTTAGTTCAGGGCACAACAGTTGAACAGATGCAGATAGAAGAGACAGCTTGCAGAGCAAACCGCAGATTGAAAAGGGATCTCAAATCGGACCATAGGAAAAGCCACCAGAGAACCGGGGATGCTGAATCTGGAAAAGAGAATGTTCACAGGAGAGGAGGTTAGAGGTCTTCAAATACTGAAGAGAGTAGGTGTGGAAAAGGGGTCAAATTGTCCTGAGCTTCCCACAGGGCAAAATATAGTAGGCAGACTTCTCAATGTGAGGAGAAATTTCCAAAGTGAGAACTGCCTTTGTGAAAACTAGGTTCCCCATTTCTAGAGCTATTTAAATAGCTTGTATGATGACTTGTTAGAAATGTTGCAAAGGGAAATTTAAATGTCAGATGCTTGAGTCTTTGAAGTTTCTTCCATTCTGAAAATTCTATTACATCTTATACTAATATTATATCCTAATATGATCACTGTAACCGCCCAAAAACTCAGTGGCTTAAAACAATGACTCCGAAGATCCTGTCTGCATTCACTTACACATGTATGGTCAGCTGGACAGGGACCACTTCTCACATGTCTGCGGGTGTCTGGCTATTGTCTGGGCAACAGAGGGGATTGGACTATGGGTTACTCGTTGTCTAGCTGGGCAGATCAAGTTTATTTACATGGCAGTGACAAGATCCTCAGGGAACAAGTAGAAGCATGCAAGGCCACTTGAAGACAAGGCTGGAACTGACAACCACCATTTTAGCTACATTTTATTGTCTAAAGCAAGTCATAAATCTGTATTCAAGGAACATGGACATAGACCCTGACTCTTCATGGGAGGAGTAAAGAACCAAGGCCATTTTTTTTTTAATATTTTTTTTTAATTATTTATTCGACAGAGATAGAGACAGCCAGCGAGAGAGGGAACACAAGCAAGGGGAGAGGGAGAGGAAGAAGCAGGCTCATAACAGAGGAGCCTGACGTGGGGCTCGATCCCATAACGCCGGGATCACGCCCTGAGCTGAAGGCAGACGCTTAACCGCTGTGCTGCCCAGGTGCCCCCCAAGGCCATTTTTTATGATCAACTGTAAGCATATGTACCTACAATTAAATGTTCTTCAAAATTATCTATTTCTCATAATCTGAAGAATATAGAATGTTAGTTGATATATTTACCTCCACTTACAATACCACATCCTCTGTAGGTGGAATAATAATTGAAAAAAAAAAAAGCAATTGCTTTGGAAGCATCAGAATCTCATTTTCGGTATTTACCCAATTATCTCAGCTACAGTACAGGGCGATTTACTTGCTAGTGGATAAAGTGCTCTGAAAATTTAAGAAAGGAAGATACTCCTGATTTGGAGTTACCAAGGCAGACTTTATGGAGAAGAGGGCATTGAATTTAATTTTGAAGTTTGGATAGAATTTCGATGTTTGCATATGGAAAAGAAAATGCAGATCAGGAAGCGGTATAAAAACTTGAATAGTTTCACAGGCAAGAAAATATATTGAAGAAAAATGTGTCAGAGTATATCAAGGAGAGCAATGGAAGGTATATTTGGACAGGTAAGTTGAAACTGAATTCCTGACTAAAGATATTAAATATATTTATCTTTTGAATGTTACTGCTATAATTTTGAATACCTACATCTTGTGAAAATGATGCAGGTGTTCTGGGAACATAGTGGTTGAACAATAACCACTAGATAATGACCATGAAAAGAAAGAAACTATGAATTTCTCTTTAAAAGATAGTACACTTTTCATTAACTAGAGCAAAGTCATCTGCCAAAAGCACAAGAAACTTAGTTTTTAGATAGACATTAGTCTCCATAAGCAAGTGCACTCAGGCATAGCAGACAGCTCCTTTGCTTTGAGTACTTCCCTATAACTCTGTCAACCATGATAAACATCGCTGTAACTCTTGCTCATTATCTTGATGTTCAGAATCTAAGGTCGCAGGTAGGAAAGGCCAAAGCAGGAGACCGGTACAAGTCATCACTGCTAAGAACAATCTGAACATAAATTTTTTCATGTATGAGGGCACCATCTGCCACATAATCTTTACATATAAAGATCCCTTCAGGAAACAATACTCACAGTAGTTGTTCCAGAGTCACAGAGTGACAACTACAGAAACTCATGTTTTCAAAAATTCCCCAAGTTTAGCAGTAAGATACATTTATTTATTTATTTATTTATTTTTAGCAAGTATGGGAAGTACCGAAGCTGTAGAGTGAAAGAAACCATGGACTGACATACAAGAGAGTACCCTATCTGGGTCCGAGCTGAGGCTCAGATTTGTCCAATGTGATGAGATCTGTGAAAATTCTTCCCAGTGTATATATTTGTTTGTTTCGAGTTTATGCAGAATCTGAAGAGACTACTTGGACAGTATCACAATTGGGGTTTAGATTAAGACCTGTTTTATGAAGGACTGGATTAGCAGTCACAAAGTTGATGGGCCCCAGAATTCAGGAAGGACAGTGGAGTTCCTGTGAGAAGTCTTACCACAAGGGAACAAAGAACCTGACATGGCAATTCACACTCCGCAGTAAGACCTTAAACATCAGGGGAAAGGAGTTCCGGTTACTGCGGGTGTGTGTGTTGTGTTGTATAAGTAACTCTTAAGGAGAAACAAAAAGCAATGTGACGTTGAGCTGTTTTCTTTGGGAAACAGTTCTGAAATCAACCCCCCTTGCCAACTCGGTGCAAACAATTCAAAGGGTACAAATTAGAAACAAAACACTAAGTGAGGGCAGATAATACCTTCACTTCTTCCACTTGGTCAATGGGACCTAAAGAGGGAACTATTCTAACTCCTCTCTGAGGAAAAGACAAACAAATAATGTGTTATAATGGCAAATACACAGAATTTGGAATTAGAAGGCCCAGTTTTAAGTCGACTCCATCATTTATTAGCTTGGTGAGCTTGGACAAGTCATTTAACCTGTGAATCATAATGCCTCATTTGAAATATGGATTATAATCATAATTAGCTTACAGGATCATTTAGTGTAGCTCACCTGTTGTACTTAGCACACATAAAAAGAATAGCCTTTGATACATTATAGAAAAAGTAAAAGCTTTGCTTATGGTGGCCAGTGAAAGGCTTTCTGGTGTTTGAGGCGTTTTGCAGGACACAGGAGCTTCCATGCTAAAACTGGGAAAATCCTGAGCAAACCAGGATTAGTTGGCCACTGAGGGAAACTAGGGGACTCTAGCTGCCCCAGTTGGCCTCTGTGAAGCACACTTGTGAGACATGTAGCTTATATATGCTCTTGTTTAAAGATTTAAATTAACAATATACATCCATCTACGAAGCTCTATTTCTCTGGGTTTCTGCCTGAGAAAATGCATAGATTCAAGCTTAAAAAAGTAATTGCATATACCAGTTTCTTGCTTGGCATATTTCATTAGACTTGATTATCTGTCTCTTGAAAACCTATCTCAAGAAACTGAAGTAGACCTGTCTCCAGAAAGGCAAAGGGACGTGGAAGAGAGGGGCCTTAAGAGATAGAATGACAAGTCCATTTCTGAATTGAACAGTGAGGACAAACTTGAGTAGGACAGAAATCTGTTCTGTTGCCTCTTGGAGGAAGCCACAGTAAATACAACTCAGCAGGACAGTCTCATTTAAGGAAAAAAAAATATGTTTGAGTGAAGACGTAGCAGATACTGACAAACTTCTTCCCTTTCATTGTGTCTCACAGTATAGTTTTCTGCTTTTATTAGATATTTATCTCAACTGAGACAAGACTTTTTCTTCCTATTGTTGCAAGTTGGGGCATGGGTAGGATTTATCTCACTGTGTCGGCAGGAAGGGCCACCTTCTTGGAGTCAAAGCTGAAAACCGATCTTACTGATACTTAGAAATTTGTCACTTCCTGCATCACACCATTAAACATCTCCCTAATGGCAGTGCATCTTATACTTTAGCCATTTCATGCTCACTGTAGAGTGGGCTACAGTACACATCTAGTCTAGTAAACATGTTGATATAATAATTGCCCGGTTTCTCTAAGCATCCAAATTCTATTGTGAGACCACTGGACCAGGCAGAATGAACACGGTAAAAATCTGACACACACTCTGTATATAATCAATGTATTTGAGCAGAGAGGGAAAATTAAAGGAGCAGAACTGTAAAATTTCAAAGTCATGTCAACACATTTACTAAGGGCACACCAAGTGCAAAGCCACTGTTTATTTCATGGCTCTTTCTGACTAGAGGATGCAGAGGCATGAGGCCATATCTCTCCTCATGGGTGTTGTATTGTGTTAAGAAGACTGTTGAGGGGATAAGACAGGCATGTGAATTACAAGAGACCACAGGAAACAAAAACCAGGCGGTCTTGAGGCCAAAATACCCATTTATGATTTCTTGTTACTTAAGGCTCTGTTGGCATGGACAGTGATTTGAACATTGGTAATCTAGTAATTTGGGAATTAGTAATCTAGTGTGGTAGATGAATAAGGTTTTGTTGGTACATTAAGGGTTTTGAAGATAGGTTAGTGCCAGATTGGGAAGGGCCTTGAATATCGGATAAGAAGTATGTTTTTTGTTTGTTTTTTCCCCTAACATTTTATAACTCCAAATGCCTGAAGAATATGTAGGCTCACCATTGTGACAGTGGCATGCTGGAGAAAGCAACTGAATCTTGTGAATGCAGAAGAGCCATATGTACCTTCCTCTTTCTTGGGATAGTATATTATTTGCATCATTTGTCCTTTCTTGAGTAAAGCACCAGTTTTAGGGAATCACGAGCCAGGGGAAGCATTTGAATAGGAAGTTAAAAATAATAATTATTATTTTTTTACATAATGAAGTTATATGTAATATATACTGGTTATAGGTGGAAGTTATGCATAAAATATACTAGAAACCAGGCAATTGAAAGACTTTTGGAATATTATTGATAAAAAGCAGAGGGACTACTTCATCAGAATAATTGATGTCTTTAGCTTTAAGCATCTTCAACTTGAAGAAATATAAAATGGGTGGTCAAACAGAAATGTTGGGTAGGCCATTAGGAGTGAGGGGCTAGACCCTGGGTGACAATTTAACACTGGCATAAAGTTTTGAACTTTAACTCCATGGAAGTGCTAGCTAGATGGTAGTGGCACAGAAAGAGAGACTATGGAAACCTAGATTAAATGCCAAGAAGAAAGGATGTTGCTAACTCCTCGTAACAATGAAAACAACTTCTTTCTCCTTATATCAAGGAGCAAAAACTTATGGCACATGCTTGTCTTAAAAACTGTGGTAAGCTATTGATCACTCAAGGATATCCTTAAATTATTTACACACATTTGTGTTCCAAGACTAACTTAAAAAGATCTAGAGTCATTCATTCTCTTTTTTTATTTAGAAATGGAATTCCTGAGCTTTAAATCTAGCATAAGATTCTGAGGTCTAGAATTAAATCCACCCTAAATAGCTATTCAGCAGTATAACCACCGGCAAGCTGCCTAATTTCTGTAAAACCATTCTTCACCAACATCAGAATAAGTCCAATTTCTGCCTCATTTTGTTATACTAAATGAATCAACATAGCTGGACATTTCACACAATGTAGAGCTCACAATGTTCATTACAAGCTGGTCACTAATAATTTCATGTTTTCAGATATCTATATCTTTGATAATTTAATAGCTTAGATTTTTAAAGATCAAACTATAATTTAATGAGAATTTAAGTATTCATAGCAATGAAAACCCTTTGAATGCGAGAAATACCCACATCTGCACATTCAGATTGGACTAGAATGCATCAGTCTAAAATGGGCTAAGAAAATCCAATGGGGATAACAGGACAGCCCCGCAATTAAAAGAGCTCAGCTGGTCCACACTCAGTGGGTTGTTATATATAGTTCTTTGGTCTATATTTAATCTCCATGTCATTCTATAAATTGAATAATAAACAAGAATAAAAAGAATAAAATCAGCTGGCCAATTTGGGCCCAGGATGGAGGTCTAGACTAGCAGTACTCATAAAGCCATGATTTGCTACCTGGCAATTGTGCCTAGTTGGACAGTGGTACAAGGCTTTCTGGGGTCAATGGTTTTGTCCAGGGAAACTGCAACTGGCTGATTTAATTACTTATTAATATTTCAGTGAACTGGGAGAATTAATAATATTGCCACAATTTATCTTACAATGGGAATAAACCTCTCCGTATTTTTGTAAGTTCAGAGTTTTCCTTTGTTTTGGTATTTTTATGTTTTGTTTTATATTAAATACAGCAGGCCTTTTGTAAATTAATAAGCAAATGGCTTTTTCTAAGCAACTCTGTGTCCCTGCCATAGATGGATTTGTGATTTTGCTAAAGCACAGATTTTATGTTGGTCATCTAAAATTCTCATTTCCATTCTGCCTTGCCCTCTAGTTATTAGGAAACTACATATGATAGAGTCATTTTGTTATATGTAAATCTCTATGTGTGAGTGTGTGTGAGAGAGAATGACAAGTATCTACTGCTCAAAAGGTGGGTTTTTTGTTTGTTATTCTATTGTTCGTTGGTTTTTCTCTCATATAGCAGACTACAACCTAGAACTCCAAAAGGGCTGTGGTCCCAGACAAGTGGCTTGAATATAATCCTTGTTAATTTCATTAGGAAGGTAGGGACACATCCATTTCTCTGTTTGGCTCATTCTAGGCTTCATCTCCAGTAATGGCATAATTTAGGGACCCAACTCCCTAGGTTTGTGCCATTATGAAATAATAGATGAACAAACCAAAAGGCATTTGGAGGCATTACCTGGGCCAGCCTTTGGAATCAGAGATATTTGAACTATTGTGGTTCCATGCTAGAAGATACCCTAGCAGGGATATTTCAAAACCTCTTTCCCTTTAAAACATACTCTGATATTTTATCACCTTTGCTATCTGATTAAGGGTCTTTTTGTCAAAACCAGAGTCCTGCTTTTAAATCAGTTTATCTCATTATGTTCTCTATCTTTTATTTTTTTTAATTTTATTTAAAGATTTTATTTATCTGAGAAAGAGAGAACATGCATTGGGGGGGGGGGGGGGGAAGCAGGCTCCCTGATGAGCAAGGAGCCTGATGTGGGGCTTAATCCCAGGACCCTGGGATCATGACCTCAGCCAAAGGCAGACGCTTAACTGACTTAGCTACCAGGTGCCCCTCCTTGACTTTTTAGAACAGTTCCAGAAAATTGACCTTTCCCTGGCTATTAGTGAGAAAGGTCTCTTGGGGTCTCTGGATTCAAGAATCTTCCCCCAAATCTTTCCATTGCATCTAAAGAAAACCAGTTTGCATTCTGTTTAATATGTTTTGTTTTTTTTGTTTCCACTTAATTTATCAGCTCTCTAATCTTTTATAGAGCTGTGTTTTAAAAAATTCTGAGTTTAAAATAATACCCTAAGTAATCCCTTTTCAAATCCTACCAGATAAAGCATGAGGGGGAAATCTAGAGAAAACATATGTTGAGCAATCCAAATCACTGAGTTTAGTTTTAACTTTCCAACCTATGTTCCCCAAGTAGGTGAGAGAAGAGACCTCTATAAAGTAAAATTATGCTGTATTTTGTGATTTTCTTGTCTTTCCTGTCTCCCTTTGCAAATATAGTGTATATATATAATATATATATGATATAATAGCAGCCCTGCAAATAATTCCACATCTTAATCCCTGAAACTTGTGAATATATTACTTCATTTGGGCAGAAGGAACACTGTGGATTCAGGATCTTGAAATGGGGAGATTTTTCTGGGTTCTCTATAATTATGTAATTATAAGTGTTTTTATAAGAGAAGCAGAAGGGTTAGAGAAAGAGATGTGGCGACGGACAGGAGGCAGAGGTCTGAGTGATGCAGTGAAGGGGGCCACAAGCCAAGGAATACAGGCAGCTTCAGCCCCTAGAAGCTGGGAAAGGCAAGGAAATGGATTTTCCCCTCAAGCACCAGTAGGAACACAGCCCTGCTGACACCTTGATTTTAGGACTTCTTACCAGAGTAGTAAGATAATAAACTTGTGTTACTTTAAGCCACTAAATTTGTGGTCCTTTGTTATGGCAGCTGGTAGGAAACTAACACCCTCTCTTTCCCTATATATATATTTTTTTAATGGGTCTAAATCATCTTTAAACCTTGCCACCAGAGCACTTTGTATCTTCTGGAACATCTGTTCTTTTCAGTCTGTCATTTACTCACTCTGTAACCTTGGACTTAATGTCTGCCCCTCAATTCCCTCATCTGGAAGATGGTAATCACCTGATACAGTGAGAATTAAGTGAGACAGTGGGATTAAAAAATGGCAGTATCTGGCATATACTGCTTATTACAGTTTAGTTTTTAATACTCTCCCAGAAATATTCTAAATATATGCATATTTATTACACATTTAAGTGCAAGTAATTTTTAAATATTACACTAAACATGATCACATTCTTGTTAAAAATCTTAATACAGATGCTTCCTTATGTAAGAGTTTTCAACTTCTAACTTTCATATGCTCTGTAGCAAAAGTGTATCACTGCCCATATTAACATGAGATGGAGAGAATTTTTGTCCACAGTCCTTTTGTTCTTAGCTCAGGCTATGGTGTTCAGTGCTTGGTCATTTTTGAGGTAGTTTATGAATACTATAACCCCAACATGTCTGTTAAATTCAACAGCAGTGAGACTACCAAAACATGAACAACTTCAGAAAGTAGAGTTCTAGGATTAAATTGGAAATGAAAGAGAAAAATAAAGATATTATATATGCATATGAAATAAGTTAGCAAGCCAAACATTTGAAGGATGTGAATAAATCTTACAACACAGCAAGTGCCTATTGCAGTCGACACTAATAGAGAATCAATAAAAGTGATTCGTGAAATGGAACAATATTAAAAATGTGGCTGGAACATTTATATCAGTTTGGTCACCCATTAACCGAATATTAATTCAGAAGAAGGTGAAGCATAGTAGAGTCCTGCTGATGAAACAGACGTTGTCCACAAGTTGGCTAGGCTAACAGCCCATCCAGAGAGGCACAGCATCAAACTGAAACGTGGCAAGGAAGCTGTTGCAGGTAATTAAGCTATTGAAGCAGAACCTGGCAGAGACCATCAAAGAGGGTGGGCATTTGCTTAAAATCTTTCAACACAGATGAAAATTGTCCCTTTAAAAAAGTCTGAGAAAACGTTTAGAAGATTGCGTCTGGTTAAACACATTTATTTTTCATTTTTTAATTCCAGTCTAGTTCACAGTGTTAAATTAGTTTCAGGTATACAACATGGCAATTCAATGGTTGTATACATTGCTCAATGCTCACCAGGGTAAGTGTACTCTTAATCCCCATCACCTATTTCACCCATCTCCCACCCATCTCCCTTCTGATAGCCATAAGTTTGTTCTCTAGAGTTGAGTCTTTTTCATTTTTGTCTCTTTTTTTCTTTGTTCATATGTTTTGCTTCTTAAATTCCACATATGAGTGAAATCATATGGTATTTATCTTTCTCTGACTTATGCTTAACATTAAACAGCTTTTATGGACTAATTCACAAGGCCATTTGGTGAAAATACATGGCATGGACGCAGCTTAAATTTTTCTTAGTCATTTTGCATTTACGCTAATGGAATTATGAACAACTTTTCAGAACCCAGCCTCTTCCTGAGTATGGGATTTTCTCTGTGTGGAAAAGCTATTGATTTTTTAGCGTTTTGCATATTACCGGCCACTTTACTAAGCTCTCTTGTCAATTTTGATAGTTGCTCAATTGACTACTGCTGTTTCCAGGGTCCTTCTCTGTAAATAGTGGCATTCCATTCCTCTTGGAATTAAAGTTCAGTATGCCGAGTGTGAACTGGAAGGCTCAGGCTGCCTCCTCAGCCTATCTAATGCCCCTCTGGTCTCGATACACTCCACTGCCCACCATTCTGACCTGTTTTATTTCCTTGAATGTGATGATTCTACTTTCTAGTGTTGGGGCTTTAAGCTGTTCTCATTAACTGGAGTGGTCTTTGACACACCTACACCTGTCCTCACCAACTCTTGTCCATACCTTAGATCTCTGCTTATGGGACTATTCCTCCAAGAAACATTCCCCTGCCCTATATATAGTTTATGTTAGATCACTCTGTTCTCTTTCATAGTGGCACTGCTTTTCCTTCAAGGAACATTTCACTATCTATGAATCTCTTTTATGTGATGTGTTTGATCTCTTCTTTCCCACAAAGTTGTAAGCTTCATATCAGCAAGGACAGTTTTTTGGTTTTGTTTGTTTGTTTGTTTTGTTTTGGGTTTTTTTGCCAATCACTATACACCTACGCCTAGCAGAGTACCTGTTATGTAGTAGGAGCTCAATAAATACTGTTTAAAAATTGAATGCTATCAAAATGGGTTTCTGTCTCTTTCAGATAAGACCTTGCTGTCACCTATCTAGAAAGAAAGAAGAAAAGCTTGTCACTAGCATAATATGCATGTCCAAAAGTGACTTAATAGATTTGCACTTGAGAAGCATTTGTTTTTGAGAAGTATACACCATGATAATGGAGAGTTTTTCTAATGACAGAATTCTCAGACATAAAGCTACAGGGTGCTAAAAGAAAAAAAAATGAGAAAAACACCATCATTTAGCTCATAACCACACAGGTGACTGTTAATTCCAAGTTCACATTTGGCAAAAGATATATAAATAGTATAGAGGGAGTATAAATATATGAGAGAATATGATCTATAGACTTTGGGGGATTTCAAAATGCTGTTGTCATCATATATGGTACTGAGAGACTGGTTTTAGATTAAATACATGGGTAAGGGTTTTTTAAAATTGCCTTTTTCCTTACAATGTCCTATTTTTCTGAGATAGAGCCATTTCATTTGAAGAAGTTGTAGAATTTTATGTGTTGTAATATACACCCTGTACATTAAGTTCTTTGGAGTTTAGAGATGATGCTTGGAAGGTTCAGTACTCTGCTAGAGACAGCTCTGCAAACAATACTCCACATCTGAGTCTTTTTTACTAGGCTTTTTGTTTTCCCCCCACAACAAGACACTTCAGGAATCCCCCTTCTTTCACAAATACCTAATGACTAAACTGGCCTAAACGTACAAGCCACTATTTCAGTCAGGGACTGGGCAGGAAACAGATAGCATTACAAAACAGGAGAACTGAAGAGGTTGGTTTATGAAAGGGACTGCTTAGAAAGTGTGGGTATAGGAAAACCACAAGGATGGGCATATACATATATACAGTAGGACAAACCCATTTTAAGCGTACAATGAGTTTTGTCAAATGGACACACACTTGTGTGACCAACTCAAAGATGTAGAATATTTCCATCATTGCAAAACATTCTCTCGTCCATTTATAATCAATCCCTCAGGCTGCAGGTAATCACCGAGCAACTTTCAATCACTATAGATGAATTGTACCTGTTCTTGATTTTCTTACATATAGATAGAATAATACAGTAAGTACTCTTGCACTCCAGCTTCTTTGGCTCAGCATAATGTTGTTGACTGCATCAGTGGTCATTTTCTTTTTATTGCTGAGTAGTATGTTTTAAAGCTATTCTAGGTCCTTCTGAATTTCCATATAAATTTCTACAAGTTCTACTAAAAAAATGTCTGCTGGAGTTATACTTGTTAACACATTAAATCTCTTGATCAGTTGCTAGTTGGTTGTCATCTTAAAAATAATGAGCGTTCTCATCAAAGGACATGAAATCTCTCTCCACTTGGGTTTTCATTGATTTCTCTTTGCATGTATTATTATTATTATTATTTTTTTTAGTTTGTAGTGTATGGTTTTGCAAGTATTTGTTAAATTTGTTTCTAGGTGTTTCATGGTTTTGAATGATGTTGTAAATTGTGCTTTAGAAAATTTTACTTTCCAATTTTTTGTTTCTTAGAATTAGAGATGGAATTTATTTTTGAAATATTGATCTTATATTCTGCAACCTTGTGAAAATCACTAGTTTTTATACCTGTAGCTTGCTTAGAATTTTCTATGTATACAACCCTGCCGTTTACATAGACAGTTTTATCCTTCCTTTCCATATATGGCTGTTGCACAGAGGATGAGGAAATACTACTTCTATGTCTGTGACTTTATTTTAGATATTTGGGTTATTATATTTAAAAAAATAATAAAGTAAATGATTGCAGCACGAAATAGAATTTTCTTTTATACAAATTACATCTTCTCCAGAAATATGGAGGTTTCTACTGCTAGTGAGCTGGCTTATTTATATAATCAACTCTCATTTATTTGTGTATAGATTATTCATAGAAAAGTCTTTTAATTTTTAATCATACCCTTGCTATTTTAATTCTTATCAAAATTCAGCAAATGGTTTGGTTCAGGTGCACTGTAATCGTATTTTCTAATGTATAATGTCAAGAAATAAAACTAGGGGCGCCTTGGTAGCACAGTCATTAGCGTCTGCCTTCGGCTCAGGGCGTGATTCTGGCGTTCTGGGATCAAGCCCCACATCAGGCTCCTCCGCTGGGAGCCTGCTTCTTCCTCTCCCACTCCCCCTGCTTGTGTTCCCTCTCTCGCTGGCTGTCTCTCTGTCAAATGAATAAATAAAATCTTTAAAAAAAAAAAAAGAAATAAAACTAACACACAAAGATTAAAACCAACTCGCACTTAAAACAAACCAACTTCTTAAATAAGCGATGGTTCTACTTTAGTCTCAAATTCTTAAAGCAAAGTGAAGCCTGGACCATACATTAATTCCATAATTAGTTTTGGACCTTGGTCTCGGGGAGCTAATAGGCTAACAGGGGAGATGGACTCACAAACAACTAATGAAAATAAGAGCTTTAATAAAAGAGCAGATCTAAGAAGGGGGGCTTGGGGAGAGGCTACATTCAGAAAGTGGTAATAAAGATGTGTTCATGTGAGCTGGGTCTAGAGAAATGAATAAGGATTATCATAGAGACTAGAAGGAAAATTTTTCAATGCCAGTAACACAGGATTTTTTGAGAGGAGGTACAAACTGACTCAGCAAATATGGGAAACTAGAGGAATTTCAGCATGGAGATAATAAAGCTAATGTGTACATGAACAAAGACAGGGTGAGGGTGTAGGTAAAGTCTCCATTGTGAAGGGTATACTATGCTGAGGAGCATGCATTTTATACAGAAAGCTTTTTAAAATTCGTGTAGGATTTTAATCAATAGAATTGACCCAGTAGATTGAATTCTTAGCTTATAAGCATGAAGAGAGGGAAAACAGTTAGAATACTATTGTAAAAAAACTGGATGAAAGAAAACCCAAAATGAAGGTCTGAAAAAAAAAATAGCGAGAATAAAGAGGAGAGGATAAATTCTCTACTTATTTAGGTGGTAATATTTAAAGGGCTTGTGATGAACTAGATATGTTGGAGGGACATGGCATTGAGAAAGAGAGGGCCAAAGCTAGGTTTAGATTCCATCTGGCAGTGGATGAAGACTGAAAGAGAACAATTAACATATGTTTGGAAGGGTCAGCCACGAATGTCAAAGTCATATACCCTGGGACTCCATACTTACTCAGGGACAGTGGATCAAAATCAAGATTTAAATACAGAGATCTACAACAGCAGAAAAGGGAGCAAGGCATCTGTGGGAGTCATACAACAGTGCCTGTAAGATGGCACTAACACATCAGTTCTGTGAGACCAATATTATCACCCACATCTAAAAGGAGTTTCTCAGAGAGATTAGTTATCTACCAAAGTCACTCAGCTAGTCGATAGCAGAACCCAAATGTGAACCCAAGTTTGCTGATATCCATGTAATTCACAGGATTCAAAAAGAGATGAAGTGATACAGAAATTGAGGGTGGGGAGGAAATAACTGCGCTGAGCTTATAATGTTAGAGAAAAAATGATGCCTGGAGATCATCTGATTTTTGGTTCTCAACTCTGATATTTTCATGAGTATAATCCATCACCTCAAACTGGATCTAGAATCTTGTCATGAAGTCAATAGTATAAACTTTTATTCCTAAAGGCTATCTCTAAATAGAAAAATTTGTGCAAAGCATGGGGTGTGTGTGTGTGTGTGTGTGTAAAGGTTTATAAGGTGGCCACATGTAACACTTCTGAGGGGAATTATTAATTAGTATGATTTATACATTATTAATAGTATATCCCATTCACTCTCAGAAGAATTTCCAATTTAGGTGCTATGTTTTATAGTTACCTAAAAATATTTATTTCCAAGACCTAAAATTTGGTTGCCCATCGTTGTTCAATAACGTGACTTTCAGTAAGAGGTTTAACATAGATTTCCTTGAAGTGGTCTGAATTTTAAGTAAAGTCAGGCTATTTCCCCAAATTTAAGATTTAATGCACTTTTCCTTAATCTTATACCTCACAGCTAATAAACTTCCTGCTATGGTACAACTAAATTATTGAATGAATGAAAAATTGATAAATCTCCTTGGACTTCAGGGTGCAATTTAAATGACATTTACTTTTAATAACTTAATTCCGACAAGTGTTCATTTAGGAGTTTGGCTGTATGGGGCTAGGACATCAGACACTGTAATTTTAAGGGATTTCAGTTATGCAGAATTGTTCTTGTCACTTTGTACGTTTGTAAGGGTAAAGTGAGCTTATTTAGGGAAGCTTAGTTCCTGTAATAACTGGACCATGGTATACAAATTTATCTGAAACTGATTTATCTTAGAAAATTGGAGTATATACTTTTAGTTAAACTAATTATGTCATCTGCTTTCTCACATCATGAGATACAGAATACTGAGTCAATAGATTATAATCAGTGGATTATAAAACATGAAATGAGTAAAATGAGGTGGATGGTCTGGATCCTACTGTCAAATACGGTAGTCACTAGCCACAGATGAGTATCAAGCACTTGCAATGTTGCTAGTCCGAATAGAGAGAGATGCATTGTAAGTATAAATACATGTTGAATTTCAAATAATTGGCATGATAAAAATATATCTTATTTCTATATTGATTGTGTTAAATATTTTAAACACATTGGGTTAACTAAAATACATTTTACTTTATTAATATAGCTATTACATTGTATTTCTGTTGGACAATGCTGAGGTCTCATTAGCTTTTGTTAAAACCTGGTTAATTATTTCTGCTAAGTGAGGGATAGAGGTGAGATTTTAATGATTTCTGAGGATGAAGACATGTTGTAATCCTTCTTGCCAACCATCCCTCTTTGCTCCCTCCTCTATTTACAATGTTAGAACAATAAATAAGAATTAAATTTTAGTGTAGGAAGAACTGCCTGGTACCCGGTAAACCCCAATGCAGAACTTTTAGTGAAAAGCTGGATTAGGGAACATTGCTCAGGCCTTGATGGCAAAGTGAGACTATATAACAACAGTGATGATTCACATTTATAGAAGGATTGTTCTAAGATCTTGAAGTGTATCAAATCATTTTTTCATCCTCAGAGTAACCTTAGAAGTACTATGAGTATCCCCATGTTACAGTTGTGTCAAGTAAGGTGCAGGGAGGTTAAGTAAATTGCCCAGGCTTACCATGTAGCGTCAGAGTTAGGGATATGAATCCAGGAAGTCTGACTCCAGAATCTGGTCTCTTAACTCTATACTATATTCCTCTAAAGGTCAAATGTGAAATTTTGGGGCTATTCTAAGGCCAGACTTCAAGGAATCCAATAAGAAAAATAGGAGGAATTGTGCCATTTGTTCCAGGAGGCTGGACCTAGCTGAATGAATCTGGCAAGCTGCATGACAGAGAATGGAAAATTATTAGAATATGGATTCTTGGCTTTTTAGTACATGTCGAGTATACCCACTGGTATACATGGCCAAATAAATGTCCTCAACCAGTCTAATGAGATTAGTAACAGCTCTTCCCAAAGTGACACAGTGGACGTGGCCTTGGGGAGGTGGATAACAGAAGAAATACCCTCATGTCCTAAAAGGGGAAAGCAGTCTCCTTTCCCTATACTCTTTGACTATTTTTTCTCTTAATCCCATACGCTGAAGCCTAAATTTACAGCTAGTTAGGGTGTTAGGCTCTCACATTTGTAAAGCTGTTTCCCCCAGTATATATATTCTGGCACTATTACCTCCTAATAAACCAGTGTGATTGGTTACCCTGAGTTAACTTCATAGACATTCTATATCATAGACCAAGAATTCATTCATATTAATAATTCCCCTCTGTGTGATCTATGTTATTAACCAGAGTATAACACAATAAAGACTGAATGATAAACCGACTCCAAATCCTAAAAGTGCAGCAATATAAAAATATTCCACATTTGAACAGTATAAACCTGTATCATTAAATTCTATCAGCTTAAAATCCAAACTATCTAATTTTCTTCATGGAAACTGAATTCTCCAAATTATTAAAATTTAAGATTCTTTGATTTTCATATTTTTCACTGTTGATGCTCAGTCTCAGAGGCTTTCGTACAGTCTTGATTCCTTGTTTCAGGATCAGTAGTCCAGGACCTCATTCATGGGAATAGGTTAGCTCCTTGAGCATCTCTGATAGTCAGTTAATCCTGGACTCAGTCCATCCAGAGTCCCACTCTTCCAAAGCACTAATGAGTCAGCAGGACACATAAGAAAATCACACCACTAGCTCCAAGCCCACACAATTCAGAACCTATTATTTTTCCCTGATGTAATAGCATTTTTTTAAAGATTTTATTTATTTATTTGACAGAGACAGCAAGAGAGGGGACACAAGCAAGGGGAGTGTGAGAGAGAGAAGCAGGCTTCCCGCCAAGCGGGGAGCCCGACTAGGGCCGATCCCAAGACCCTGGGATCATGACCTGAGCCAAAGGCAGACGCTTAACGGCTGAGCCACCCAGGTGCCCCTAATAACATTTCTTAACCAAATGTATATTCCTCTATTTTTTTCCAGTCATAAGCAATTTGGGTGTACACACAGATAAAGCAGGTGATAATAGTGGTAGGGGTCTTGATTTCAGTTTCACTAAGATACCAATCATCCAAGGTTTAAGCACTTTGAATTTAAATGCTTTCAGAAGAAATCTCTTATGAGATTAAATTTGCCAAATATTGAAAAATCCTTTGGCCAAGCTTTCAAACCTACTGACCACACATGCTTCCATATGTCCTTCCCAAGCTGTGAGTCTAGTGGTAGTGAGAAGTAGGCTTGTCTGGACCTTTATCTTTGCTTACCCAGTCCGTGGCTGACTCATTATTTTAATGGGGCCAAAATATTTCCTTTCCACAACTTGTTTTCTTACAGCAGAAACTAACTCATCCCTGAATGAGAAATGAGACTAAAGGAGGAAAAAGTTTCCAAACAAGCACAAGAGAAACAGAATCTATAGTGGTCAATCTAGCATCAATAGCTACATCTTATTTACCCTACTAGTACCCATAAAGACAGAAAACCAAAGAGCTGCAGTTTTGAGGTGAGTCTCCCCTGGCGAGTCTCTCCTTTGCATCTATTAGCATCTGTAGACTTAAGTTGCTTAACTTAGAGCCTGGTTGTCTCAATGAGACACTTTGTTCTCAAATGCTGGTTCATCAACTGAACTATCAAAATTCTTCCTTTATTATTTTATCTTAAAATTAGATTTGATGGCATAATGACCAGTCATCCTTTGGTGGGGGGTAGAGGGAGAGAGAATCTTAAGACTCCATGCTCAGTGTGGAGCCTGACACAGGGCTCGATCTTACAACCCTGAGATCATGACCTGAGCCAAAATGGAGAGTTGGAAGCTTAACTTAGCCAACCTGGCACCCCATGACCTGTAATCTTTGAAGTTCCTAAATCCTATCTCTCCATCTTCTCTTTATGTGGAATTCCAAGTTGCCAATACAAACAAAATAGTACTTAATATCTAGATTAGTGTTTGTTACCTTAATGTAGGATTCTCCTGGAAATCTGATACAGAGCATGAAGCTTAGGCCAGACCCCTAAGTGCATTTCATCCTCCTTGCAAAGTCTGAATATGAAATTGAAATCCTACTATTATTGACTTCAGACAGGTTGGGCATTCAAGTGAAGAGAGGGTGGTAGCATCACCTGGATAGGACTCGATTTACCAAATGACCACCTTTCATGAAGTAGAAATCTGGGGGAGAGCAGGAGGCAGAGGCAGGATGAGAAGGGAAGGGAGAATAAGATCATTACCTAAGTGTATAACCACTACATAGAAGCCATATTTTAGTGGATTGGTCCTAGGATGTTATATAGGGTGCCAACCTGACATCTGGAACTTGACCAATTAGAATAAGATTCTTTCCTCTTGTGAAGAAATGAGGATAGAGTTGAATGGAGAGGAGGTCAGAGGAAAATAGGCAGCTTGTTCCCCAAACCCTGTAGTGGTCCAAGTACTCGTACCATTCCACAAGATGTACAGAGGCTGAGAGAAAGGGTTTAGAAAATGTTACAGTGATCTGACATGATTTCAGCAGTCAAATCCATCATCAGTGGACTCATCTGATTAAATAGGAGTAGGAATCGTGAACTGCATACTAGTTATGAAAAGTAAGACCACACAGTGTTCTACTGGGGATAGGAAATTTTAAAAGTGAAATTTTGCCCTTCCTCATAGTTTGTTGGAGAAGCACTACTACAGAACCTATTGTTAGTGCCTCAAACAATGTGTCTGCCAGGTGGAGGGCTTCTCTTCCCTCACCCCTTAGACAAACAATCTGCCCAAACAATCTACAATCAGTGTAGATGTCCAATCTGTACTTAAATTTGTATACTATCATTTCAACCTCATAGAATCATGGATCAATCTGTCATAAATAAATCCCAGATCATCCTGAAGAGAATCTGAAAGGACAGACAGTCCAACATTCTTTTTCAGCCACAGTCTTCAAAGTTGTACATTTTTTTCCTCTATTAAATTTTATGATGGCTGTTTCCATTGATGTATAAGTGAGTGTTCCCCACTTTTTAGTAGATTTCTAAATCATACAGTGGAACAGTGGCTTCTGGAAGACACGAGCCAATTCCAGTGAAGGTACTGAGGTTAATTTTCATTAAAGAAACTATATGCCCTTTCACGTGAGTTGTCTGTTCTGGCTTTGTGCCTCAATCTTTTAAAGTTTTGAGATCTAGCTTACTTTGGCCTATAACCTACAATTTCCTTTTTATAGTATCTCCTATAACACCTATTTAGCTTTTATGATAGTATTTCTGTAAATATTGTGTATCAAAAAATGCAGTTGGATCAATAGTTGAAAGACTTAAGCCTTTCAAAAAGTCCTAAGGGAGAAAATTGAAATTATAGTAATTCATATCCATAATAAGACCAGAGAATTAAAAAAAAGTCTATAGAGCTATCTTTCATAAGAGTTTAACATTGAATGATAGATTTAATTTAAATAGATTTAATATTTAATATTAAAATAGTATCTTATTAATAGTATCTTAAAAGCACATATATGGGTTTAATATTTGAGGACTAAGATATCAGATCTAAAAATTAAATTTTTGATTCACCATGCAGTCATGATTTCCACCTTGCTCTATGGAGCAAAAAGATGGATGGTGTATAGGATATGTCTTACAGTGCTGTAAAAGAGTAAATGCCACCAATAACAAAATCATCAAGTTAAGGTGAAGAGAGGTTAATATTCTTTATCAAGTGCACCAGTAGCATTGAGACTGATTATTACTAAACTATCTTTAAGCTAGCAGGTTGGATATGTGATTGAGTTGCCTAACTCTCACCTCCCAAATGAATGCTTTTCTCTGGTTGTAGCCTAGAAATCTGAAAACCTAACATGTCTCAAAGGCATTCTGAAGGATGATCTTAAATATCATCTAGATCTAGCAATATGGACACATATTTTAGGATCATGCTACTCACACGTCTAAGAATTAACACAGAATTGATTCTCTAAAGTTACTATTCTGTAACATACTGCCACTACTAGCCCAACCACCAACAGTAATAAAAAATGATAATGATGGTAATAGTTACCAGAAGTACTGTATGTGTAGACTGGGGTAATGACTTACATCAGCCTATTGGGTTCTCCTTTAATATGTGAAGAGGCTCTTTACAATTCAGATTTTCATAAGTGTGCGCTCCCTGCCACATACACAAATGGGCTAAGGCAATTTCCCATACTCTGAGAAAGGACTGTATGCTGCTACTTGTATTAATATAAACAGATATGTAGTAATGAAATAAATACAGATAAAACTAGATTTCAATTATGGCGTGGGTCAAAAATCTGTCCTCACTAAGAGGCCAAAGAAAGACCATACACGAATTTAGAGGAAAAGCAGAACAAGACAAGCAGACCCTTATTTTCCCACTTTTGTTCCAGTATGTACTATCTTCAATAATTTGTTTCCTGATAAAGTAACTCAGAAGTTTCTGTTTCAACATCATATGTATAAACTCTGACATGATAAATTATTAAATAAATCTTGGAAATTGTGGATGTGGACAACCCCACGCCACACGGTCCCCTAGAGTTATGAGGTATTTTATTGGCCAAAACTCCTGGGTAGGATTCACTTAGAGGGCCTTACACTTCTATTTCCTAGGCTTCTTGACATAAAAGTAGCAAAAGTGGAGGTTTTTCCTTTAGGAAAGCTTAAAGAGCACTTACATATCTCATGAGCCTGTGCAGGTGCAAATGCAGTCTTCCTTTGAAAATACTTCCCTTTTATCTTGCAAAGTTCAGACCTGCAGAAGCATTTTTATAGTCAGGATAAATTCATATTTTAAACTCTAATATTATAGAGTTGATTATATGACAAAGATTATGCAAATGTCCATTTTTTATAAGAATCTCTCATAGGAAATTCAATTACTGTATATTCAACCTCTTCTTGAGTTAGTAGAGTGTAATAGCAGTTATTTCATTCCCAAGAAAATAATTTATTATAACAGATAAAATCCTGTTTCATTATTTGTAGGTAGTGTTATTAAACATACTTTCTCTTCTTTTTTGCCATTTTTAAGTATAGTCGGTGGCCAGTGATCCTACAGAAATTTATTCTGAAATTTTTGCCTAGGCTATTTTTCTTTTTGCAGACTGTTTTGGCAAAATATATATACTTTTCTCCATCTTTCCTGTTAACTTCTATATTTTTAAAGGATTTATTTATTTTAGAAGGAGGAAGAGAGTGTGGGGTGGGGGTGGGGGAGGAGCACAGGGAGAGGGAGAGAGAATCCCAAGCAGACTCCATGCTGAGTGTGGAGCCCTGTGCAGGGCTGGGTCTCACAACCTTGAAATCATGACCTGAGCTGAAATCTAGAGTCGGACACTCAACCGACTGAGCCACCCAGATGTCCCTACCATATATTTTTTTTTAAGCAGAAAAAATAGTATTGATTTTCAGCTATGGCAAACCAATTATTTGGTCATTGGGCATGGTTTTCAAGCTATAGAATGTCATGTTAAATGGCTCATTGGATATAAATTGAATTAGTAAAGCCATTTAAAAAAGATCTATTTTGTTTGACGTGAGATTTAGAAACTCCCTTTAGGGAGATAGGGGTTCCTTTCTTACCATGGTTTTTCCCTGCCCAAGTCAATATAGCCTTGACAAACATCTAAAGCAATGCAGAAATAGATTAGAAGTTGCCGAATCTGAGGTATCCCCAAATCTCAAAACAAAAGGTACCTGCAAATATAGAGGAGAATAACTCTTTAGAGACTTAAATCACCTGTGTTTAATAAGTAATTCCTAAAAAGAGAGATTTATGGAAACAAAGAGGATTAGATGAACAAAAAAATCCAAGAGGGATGGACAAACCTTTTTCAAGGTGGAAAGTTGAACACCTATTGTTTTCTTCCCTGGGCGTAATTACCAGTTCTCAGTATGAGTTAAGGATCAGGCTATGCTCACACAAAGAGGAAAGTGAAATGAGCAAATTCTACATAGGACTTGAACAACATATTAGAAATTCTAGAGACCCTAAAATTCTTCCTGTTTTTCCTATGGCCTATTTGCTGAATTTAGGGTCCTGCTGAAGGGCAGGAAGCTTTACAGGGGTATCTGACATCTTCCCATAGTTTCACAAAATTGAGGAAACAAAGTCCCACTTGAAGAATAGGTCTGCCTCAAACATACAGTTTATCTTCTTAAGATGTTTATCAAATTTGAAGGTAGCATGGAGTGGAAGACCAACAAAACTCAAAACCTACTCAAAACTCAAGACTGACTGAATCTTCTTTAGTCTTTTAAAGATAAGGTTGTAGAAACCTGTTTGTCTCTTGGGCAATAGCCTGGAATGTGCCTGAAGAAAAAGAATCAGAAACAAATTCTTGTTAAAACACCAACCTAGCCAATAACCCATCTCAATGCATGATTGAGTGGAAGTGATTAAACACCCCCCCGCCAACAGTATTTCACTTACAGAAGAAAAGGGGAACTCTGTCCAGGAAAACACACACACACACACACACACAGCAGCAGCAGCAGCAGCAGCAGCAACAACAACAACAACCAGAGCCTTTATGCTTCCTTTATATGTAATATACACATATAATAAAAAATTATTGGATGTGAATAGGCAGGAAAATGTGACCAATAACAAGAAACAAAAAATAAGTAGACCAACAAACAATCCAATATCAGATTGAGTAAATACAGACTTTAAGATAGCTACTTTTAATATATTAAGGAACAGAAGAAAAGGAACACTAAATATGTGACTAAATGGTAAATTTCACTAGAGAATTGAAGCGTGAAAATGCAACAAGTTGACATTTTAGAGATACCTAGCATACTATATTAAGAAATCATTGTATGGGTCTAACAAATGGAGAAGTATGGAAAACATGCTGTTATATATGTAGTTAAAGATAAGCTAATTGAAAAGGTCTAAATAAAACTCTGAGGGGAAAAAAAGAACATAAGAAAAATATAAACTACAGTGAGAAGTTCAAGTATATTTGCAATTAGAATCCTGGAAGGAGAGAGATGTTTAACCAGTGGAAATCAATATTGAAAAAGAAAGCAACCACAATATTTCCAAAAAATGATAAATGACATCAAATCACAAAATCCAAAACCAACAAGGTAGGTTAAATAGAAAATCTCACCAAGGTACATGGTAGTCCAATTGTTCAATACCAAAGAAAAGGATAATTTTTTAAAGCAGTCAGGTACACTACTTTAAAAAGAGAATAAGATTTACAGTTGATTTTTCAACAGAAACCGTGGACGTTAGAGGAAATTAAAGTGACATCTTTAAGTGCTACGGTTGTTTTAAATGTCAACCTAGAATTCTTTTCTGCATAACTGTATAAGCAAGGAAAATATCCTTTAACAAAAACTAAAAGAAATTCAGCAGCATAGCTTTATTTCAACAAATACAAAGTCTAAAGAACTTCTTTAGAAGAAAGGAAAATAATTCTAAATCAAAGCATGGAAACTTAGGAAAGACTAGAAAGCATCAGAAAGAGAAAATAGGTACATAGATGTAAAAGATAAATAAAATAATGTGTTTGGTCTACAACATATAATAAATGCCATATATATTGTGTAAATAAGATTAAAATATTATCTTTACCTTATTGTTCAAGATACAAAATTATTAACCTGAAGTTGACTTGAATAAAGATACAATTTGAAGATCCAGAATAACCACTAAAATAAGATACAACACAAAGGAGCTAATAGGGGAGAAAAATGGAGTAACAGAATAAAAAACACTTTATCCAAAAGAAGGTAAAGAAGGTGGAATAAAGGAACAAAGAGATATGACAATGAATATCACATATTAATACATATTATAAAATATTATCAATCTAAAGTTTACTTTACAAATACACCTAAATGAAAAAAAGTAAGTTTAAAAAAAATTAAAAAGTGGTACAGTGGTGCCTGGGTGGCTCAGTCATTTAAGTGTCTGACTTCAGCTCAGGTCATGATCTCGGGGTCTTGGGATTGAGCCCAGGTTGGGCTCCCTGCTCAGCAAGGAATCTGCTTCTCTCTCTGCCCCTCCCCCCCACTTATGTGTTCTCTCTCTCTCTCTCTCTCTCTCCCTAATCAGTAAAATCTTAAAAAAAAAAAAAAAAGTGGTACTGATTATATGTAGCGAATAGAAATCTGGAAAACCCCTAGCATTCAATATTACGGAGATGGAGAATACTTTGAATTCAGGCAAACTGGATCCAGTATTGTGCTATTAACTATTTGTACAGCCAGGGGATAGCAAGTTGTTTTTACAAAACAAAACAAAACCTTTAAAAACTTTTCTTTAATACTTGTGATTCTTAAAACACCTTTTTCCTGAGGAAATAAGTGCTACTATTTTACTTATGTACATATTTACATATGAAATGACAAGGTTATTGGGGGCCAATATACGTGCTAAAAATCAGAAAGAAATTTATCTACAGAGAGGATTTATGAAATTGAGGGAATGAGTTCTTGAAATGACATTCTGGAGAATATGAGTAATGAATCATGACTTGAAATTCAGTCATTCGTGCAGTGGGTGTCTTTTGAGCACATAATATATGCTAGCTTTTTTCCATAGGCACAAGACATAATGAGATGAAAAAGCGTTTCAGTCTTTTTCTGGCGGAGACCCATCGCTGCAGACAGTGATAAGTACAAGAGAACAAGTATTGCACATACAGCAGGAACACAAAGAGAAGAACTGATTTCGTTAGAGCAAGACATGGAAGTTGTCACAAAGGACCAGGCACATTAGCTGTTTCATAAATTAATT
Source organism: Ailuropoda melanoleuca (assembly GCF_002007445.2). NCBI lineage: Eukaryota > Metazoa > Chordata > Mammalia > Carnivora > Ursidae > Ailuropoda > Ailuropoda melanoleuca. The sequence goes on along the minus strand of NC_048222.1, from coordinate 52,285,905 downwards.
GAGTTCATTTGAGGAAGGGGTATTTAACTAGTTTTGGCAAGAAATTTCAAGTAGGCTCGTAACTTTTAAAAAGTATAAAAATAATCCTTCAAAGTATGATAGTTTTTCAGCATTGCAGTCTATGAAATACTGTGCTTTTAAATCACAAAATGTAGTTGGTTTCTTCCGTCTTGTTTCATAAGTAAAAGATACTAACGTGAATGTTAACAAGAAAGCAAGTCAAGATGTTTTCCTATGGTGAATTTTTAAACAATTTCTGTATTTGATTCAGTGTGCATTTGCTTTGTGTTTTAAATTTCTTTCACTGGAAGTAGATGGAGAAAATAGAGTAAATTCTGGTATATACTTGACACTTGAAAAATGATGTCTTAAGCCGCGGAATAATTGTGTGGGATCAGTCAAGTAGAGCAATACTAAAATACTCTCTCCTCAATTATACCCTGTATTTCAGGATTCTAAAAACAAATTTATCTCTCAACTTTATATTATACAATATAACTTTGCTCAAGGTAAATAACTTATATTATGATTTTCACATTATAACAGAACAAATCCACACGCACTGTAGGGAAAAATTTTTATTACGAATTGGTAGTAAGGATGGATTGATACCATCTCAATATGAGAACAACTTACTACCTCTGGGCTTTTGTAGAAAACCTCGATTATGTAGTTGAAAAAAGAGAGAGTGTTTTTGACTTAAAAATTACTTAATGCACATTGCCCCTAAACGCTAAAACTATTATAGTCTATAGCACACACAAAAAACATAGCTGGTATGGTATTTATGCATTTAAAGTATGTATGTAAAAGGGTACCTAGCTTTCTGCGGATAGTTTTCAAATTAAAGCAAAATTCTGATTATCTTCTAAATCTGTTTCTCTCCATCCCACTTCCCTACTCTGACCTAGACTTCTGTCAATGTCCTCTGTGTGGCATCCCCCATCCATTCTCACCCCACACTCAGATCTTTCCCTTATCATGGCCAAAGTGATCTATTTAAAAATGCCATTGTAAACAGGTCATGCAACTCTTTAAAATTCCTTCTGACTTTCCATTGCTCTTAAAGATCAAAAGCATCTATAAAATGGCCTTACGCTTTAGGACTATAGGACTCTATAGTCCTGCTCTTTGCATTCCAGTCACACTGAATTTTCAGTTTCTAAAACATGTCGAGCTCCCTCTACCACAGGTCCTTTGTGTCTGATGCCCCCCTGGTTCAGGTAGCCAGCCTGTTGTTCTATTTGCGTGGTTAATTCCTACTCATCCCTCACATTCAGTCAGCACGTCCTCAAGGAGAACCTTTGTGGCCTCTGGGATAAGATTTTCTTCAATAATAATTTCCAACAGCCGCATGTGTGTCTCTTCTACGTCATTCAGCCAGCTGTATCCGTCCCTTTATCAGTATAATAGTTTGATAAGTCTCTCTCCACAGCACAGTGAGGGCCACAGGGATGCAGACTGTGTGCTTTTATCTTTCACTTGTTCCCCAGGTCCTAGTCAGAGTGCTTGGTACATGGTAGGACTCAATAAACAATTGTTTAATATTCTTACATTATTTCAACCAAGTGGAAAGTCATTACAATTGAAGTTAATTCCAGTAGCATAAAAAGGCATAAACCGACCTTGTTTTGGATAAACCCCAAATTTAAGTAATTTTCCAGTTGTGATGTATTTTAAGGTAAAATACTTATGGAGCTTTTATCTCCTTCATGTACTGGAAAAGGGAAAATAGGAATTATAGAAGAAGGGATTTTATTTTTTTATTTATTTTTTTTTAAAGATTTTATTTATTTATTTGACAGAGATAGAGACAGCCAGCGAGAGAGGGAACAAGCAGGGGGAGTGGGAGAGGAAGAAGCAGGCTCTTAGTGGAGGAGCCTGATGTGGGGCTCGAACCCAGAAACGCCGGGATCACGCCCTGAGCTGAAGGCAGATGCTTAACCACTGCGCTACCCAGGCACCCCAGGGATTTTATTTATCATTGTCAAAAGCTATGCAATTTTAATAGAAGAATTTAATAAAATGATTTTATGATGATGGAATACAGTAAACCACATTTATTTTGTATTCATTCTGTGAGTGGAATCTGCTAAACAGTTTTCAAGAATTTGTTCACTTCTCACAAATGCAACTGTGAATGAATAGAAATGAACTGTGAATGACTCCATAGCCTATGCTCTTAATTATACTCCTGCTTTGCTATGGCAATTTTATGTATATAATATTATCCATCTTTTGTTAAGCATCTGTTATGTGCCAGGCAATCTGCTAAGGGCTTTTTGTGATCTCACTTGAGCCTCATTGCTGAATAGGTATGAATTATTATCCCTATTTATTAGATGCCCTCTTTGTGTGGTTACATGTACTGGAAATTTAAAATTGACTATCCCAGGGGTGCCTTTGTGGGTCAGTTGATTAAGTGACTGCCTTTGGCTCAGGTCATGATCCTGGAATCCCAGGATCAAGTCCCGTGACAGGCTCCCTGCTCAGAAGGGAGTCCGCTTCTCCCACTGACCCTGACCCCTCTTGTGCTCTCTCTCATTTTCTCTATTTCTCAAATAAAGAAATAAAATCTTTTTAAAAAAAATAAATGTTAAAGTTTTTTTAAAAATTGACTATCTCAAATAGGGGAAATCACCAATGCTTAACTACTACTGCCTTTTCCAAGTAGGATCTTTTATCAGGAAGCTATAAAAGTTCATTCTTGCATTGTTACAGTTTACAAATTTTCTAGCAGCAAGGCATATGCTTTGATAAAAGGATATTTTGAAAAGACTGTATTAAAGATCAGGAGTGTTTTTGATTTAGAGGTTGGTTTTGGCTAAAGGTTTTCCAAAAAAGTCAGTCATCCCTAGAAAAGTTAGAAATCACACACACACACACACACACACACACACACACACACACACACACACACACATGAAATCAGGGACATCCCATTAGCTAGTATGAGTACTGGTCATCTGTTTTTTATATATGAAAAGCTCATTTTCTTTGGTCTTCAGGTCAGTGTGTAGAATCAGGATAGGATGTATAAAAGTGACTCAGGAAAATTTCTTTTCTCCTCACCCAGAAAATAAACATTCTCTCAGCACACAAGGGAGAAAGGAGTTGGAAGATGTGGGTGTTCAGCTTGCCTGTTCATATTCTATTTAGAATTTCTTTTTTTATAAAGTGAGCTCTTTGATGTTGCCATTTTAAAAAATTCAATTTATTTTAATAGCAATTTCAAGAAAAACAGTGCCATCACAGCACCAGTTGCCTACTGAATCTTTTATGACTATTAGGAAAATGAGCTCCATAAGCAGTGACTACTTCAGTAGAAGTTATTAGCGAAATTTAAGAGTATTTTAGGGTGTGGAGCTCTGTCAACAGACAGAATGAAGAAGGCAATTGAAGCAATATTTAAGATATTTTGAGCAAATAGCAAGATAATTAAGAGAACATTTAATTATTGAACTCAAGGGGCTTCTTGGTCATTAGTCAATATTAGTTGCAGCAAAGTTTATAGGAACACATGCAGATGGAGTTTTCAGTGCCACCCACAGCTGCCTTGTTATGTCATCTTTATTCTTTGATGCCACCAGGTACCCATTTCCGTAAAGAAAAATCCTACTTAGGAAAAAAATGCTATAAAGAATTGAACTAGGTAATTTGAAAAAAAAAATAAATGTAATGCTTCAGATAAATGTTATTTGTTGTCCTTGTTAATGTTTTTGCATTTGTAAGAAGGCTTTAGGGGACGTAAATGATTCTATAGAATTCTATGAAAATGTCCAGTGTGGCAATGCCTTTTGTCCTTAAGGTTGTAGAGTAATGTGTAAGGTCAATAAGGTTAAAGTTTTTAGTGTTCTGGTCCCTGCAGTTGCCTGAAACAACTACATTTATGAATGTAGATTTATATAAAGAGATACTTATATTAATCGTATGCATTAATATTATGATGCTCTGCCATAGAATGAATGTTGTGTCCCACCACCCCTCCAAATTCATATGCTGAAACCTAATTCCCATTGCGAAGGTATTTGGAAGTGGGGATTTAGGGAGGGGATTAGATCCCATGAGGGCTCTGCCCTCATCAGTGCCATTAGTGCCCTAATAAAAGAGACCCTAAAGACAGTCCCCAGTGTGTGGGCTTACAGCAACAATACAGCTGCCTATGAACTCAGAATCTGCTGGTGCCTTGATCTTGGACTTACCAACCTCTGGAACTGTGAGAAATAAACTTCTGTTGTTTATAAGCCCCCCGGTGTGTGATACATTGTTATAGCAGCCCAAGCTCATGAAGACACCTCCATTGCCACGATAAACTGTGGGACAAGTGCCCGAGCCAAGACTCCAACTCAAAACCTACCAACCTGAAAGCTTTTGCTGTAAAAACAAAACAAAACAAAACAAAAAGAAGTCTACTTAAAAAATAGCAAAACACATAGCTGTAAGTCAGTCTCTTAAACCCCTACTTCTGGCCACCTGTTCCTTTTCCTTAGAGACAACCACATTACTCATTTACTTACGTATCCTTCTAGTGATCTTCAGTGCACTATGAGCATTTGTAAAAAGATTTTATTTGTGTGTGTGAGAGAGAGACTGCGTGAGCAGTGGGAGGGGCAGAGGAGAAGCAGAATCCCCGCTGAGCAGGGAGCCTGAGGTGGGACTGGATCCCAGGCAGAGGCTTAACCACTGAGCCACCCAATAGGCATTTTTATGTATGCTATTATATGTGTAAAAAATTATGGTAAAATGCCATATAAGTTATCCTGTATGTGCTTTTTAACTTCACCCGTCATAGAGATTCTTTCATACTAATAGATAAAGAGCTGCCTTATATTTTCTAGAAGCTATTTAGCATTCCATTCTATAACATAGATCCATGAGGGATGTTGTTGTTTCCGGTTTTTATTACTAAAAATGCTACAAAGACTTATTTTTATATATGCCATTTAGTAATTTTGTTTTAGGTGTATCTTTATGCATGCAATAGAGTTGAATTCTACTTTTTTGACTGAATGTTACAATATCAAAACCATTTACATTTATTGATATAACTGGCTTAGTTTTATCACTTTATGCTTTCTCTCTTTGTAACCTATGATTTCTTTCTGTTGGCAGTCTGTTTATATATTTCTTTAGTAATCTGTTAAGTTTATCTTTTTTTGAGTACAGTTGACACATAATGTTACATTAGTTTCAGGCATACCACTTAGTGATTTGACAATTTATACATTATGCTGTGTTCACCACAAGTATAGCTACCATCTATCTCATTTCATCCTTTTTACAATATCATTGACTGTATTTCTTATGCTCTGCTATTTTATTCCCGTGACTTACTCATTATATAACTGGAGGCCTGTACCTACCACTTCCCTTCACCCATTTGTTTGTTCTCTGTATTTATAGTTCTGATTCTACTTTTTTCTTACACATTTTTTTTAGATTGCATTTATGAGTGGAATCATATGGTATTTGTCTTTCTCAGTCCGACTTACTTCATTTAGCATAATACCCTCTAGGTTCATCCAGTGGCACAATATCATCCTTTTTATGGCTGTGAAATACTCCATTGTGTATATGCACCACATATTCCCTATCCATTTGTCTATTGATGGACACTTAGGTTGGTTCTATGTCTTGGCTACTATAAATAATGCTGCAGTAATCATAGGGGTGCATATATCTTTTCAAGTTAGTGTTTTTATTTTCTCTGGATAAAGACTTACCAGTGGAATTACTGGATCATATGGTGTTTCTATTTTTAATTTTTTGAGGAAACTCCATACAATTTTCCAGAGTGGCTACACCACTTTACATTCCTACCAACAAAGCCCAAGGGTTCCTTTTTCTCCATATCCTTGCTAACACCTATTGTTTCTTGTAAATTTATCTTTTTCATCTGTAATTGGTCCTCTGTGTATTTCTTATGATAAGCAATAATAGAATAGCTTAGACCCCATTAGTTTAATCCTTTAATTTTCTCTTCATTGCCACACAAATATAATTTTGTTATTTCTTTTAAATATACCTCTGAACTTGTACTTTAAATGTTAGCCTTGCCCATGATTATAAAAATGATTTCAGCTAACTTAAACCACTTCACTTCTGTTTCCCTTCCCCTTGCAACTCCTGTTAGTCATATCTATTTTGCATCATCAGGGCTTATATTTACATTCTTTTTTGCAATGTCAATGTTTATACCTGTTGTTGACTTTGTAAAACTGTTCAAATGACTCAATGTTCCTTCCTATTCCTTTTGCCAGAGTTTCTCCATTCATTTGTTGGTTAGTTAAGTGTCATCTTCTACTGTTTCCATGAAGAGCTCATGGCTTAACTGTATTCTCTGAATTCTCAACATTTAAGAAAAGATGGCTTATTGTTTTTATAATTGAACAATAATTTAACTGGTTTGTTAATCAGAACTCAGTGCATGAAACAAAAACCACCATGAGTATTGTAAATATCTTTCAGAAATGTCTTTTTAAATTTCTTAAAATTTATTTATTTGAGAAAGAGAGACAGAGAAAGCACAAGCAGGGTGAGAGGCACAGGGAGAAGCAGGCTCCCTACTGGGAGCCTGATGCAGGGCTTGATCCCAGGACCCTGGGATCATGACCTGAGCCGAAGGCAGATGCTTAACTAACTGAGCCACCCAGGCACCCCCCCCCGAAATGTCTTGCAAACAATTCAAAATTCATTCAGTGGTAGAGTTATCAGCTCTGAGGCAATCACTGCAATGCTAAACTCAGTCCATAAACCTATAGCTGTCACTGAGGGTTTAAGAAGCCAGAATTAAGTAGTTGCCACTGTTGGGCCATCTGGGTGGCTCAGTCAGTTAAGTGCCTGACTCTTGGTTTCAGCTCAGGTCATGATCTCAGGGTCACGAGATCCAGTCCTGCTTTGGACTCTGTGCTCAATGGGGAGTCTGCTTGAGGACTCTCTTCCTCTCCCTCTCCCCTCCCCACCCCCCCATTCATGCACTTCTCTCTCCTCTCTAAAATAAATAAATCTTAAAAAAAAATAATGTTGACACTGCTGCTATCATCATACCTCCCTTTGAACCTGGAAACCTGGAGAATGAAAAATGAAATGTTGCACAGAAAAACCTGTTACCATGCTTGATCAAAAGAGGCAGGGAATTAACACTGTAGCACTTCTGCCTTCCAAATCTAACTTGAGTGCCTAGAATTGATGGATCCTAATCTCATGGCCATCTCTGCTTATAAATGAGAAATGGAGTTTTTACCTCCTTCATTGACAGTCCTGGAATACATATGAAACAGATGATGGTGTGGAGATCAAATTAACCGACAATATCAAACAGTTTCCAGTTCTGGGTAATAAAACATATTGGGGGGCGCCTGGGGGGCATAGTTGTTAAGTGTCTGCCTTTGGCTCAGGGTGTGATCCCAGCGTTCTGGGATCGAGCCCCACATCAGGCTCCTCTGCTGGGAGCCTGCTTCTTCCTCTCCCACTCCCCCTGCTTGTGTTCCCTCTCTCGCTGGCTCTCTCTGTCAAATAAATAAATAAATAAATAAATAAAAATATTTAAAAAAATAAATAAAACATATTGGGGTCACATTTTCTTTTCTTGAGGAATTTATAAACAATTCTATATGCTGATGTTGCTGTGAAGGAATCTAAGGATAACTTCTTTTTCCTCTTTATCGGTTACTTAGTATCTTTGCCTATTTACTCAAAGTATTCTTTAAAGTTCAGTAATTGAAATAAGATATAACTTGATATTTATCATTCTGTTTTTTTATTTTTTAGAAGATTTTATTTGTCAGAGAGAGAGAGAGAGTGCACACACAAGCAGGTGGAGAGGCAGGCAGAGGGAGAACAGGCACCCGCTGAGCAAGAAGCCTGATGTGGGACTTGATCACTGGACCCTGGGAACATGGCCTGAGCTGAAGGCAGATGCTTAACTGACTGACCCACCCAGGCATCCCTATTCTGTTTTTTAAATTAGGAACATAATGTACTTTCAATATATTCTGAACCTTCACTTATTTTTGAAATATTTTAATTTATCTTAAAATGTATAATTAGTGTTATTTAATCCTTTACCTTTGGAGTGTTGAATATGTATGGCTCTCTTCTTATTGTTCCTATCTTTTTATAATTTTTAAAAAAGATTTTATTTATTTATTTGAGAAAGAAGAGTGAGCAGGAGGGAGAAAGGATCTAAAGCAGGCTCTGCACTGCACACAGAACCCAGCATGGGGCTCGATCCTAGGACCCTGAGATTATGACCTGAGTGGAAACCAAGAGTCAGACACTTAACTGGCTGAGCCACTGAGGTGCCCCTCTTTTTATAATTCTTTATGATGAATTTATTTCCACCATAATTTGGCCACATCTTATCCTCCATGTCTCTGTCTTTTCAGCAGTGTCTGTTCTTTTCCTCTAGTTCTTCATTTCTATATTTTTTCTTTACTTCCTTCCATTTTTAATTCTATCTTCCCATGACTTGTGTCTAGATGCTATCGAAGTGTATATTCTCTGAGCTTGTGTATGTTTCCTGTGAAATCTCATTTTACAGAGGGAATTGTTTCATTTTAGTTCTTAAGTTATTTCTTATATGCAAGATAGTGTGTTTATCTCCAGTTTTCATTTCTTCAGGGGAAATCCTGTATATCTTGGTAGCATTCTTTCCTAGCATTTGTTTTCCTGTTCCTTTCACCTTTATTTTTATAGTATCTTTGTGTCAGTCATCTATTTTCTATTGTTATTATTCAGCTATTTTAATTTTTTTATAATCTTTATTTTGTTATATTAGTTCAGTTATTTTAATTTTTTAATTTAAATTCAATTAGCAAACATGTAGTACATCATTAGTTTTTGATGCAGTGTTCCATGATTCACTAGTCAAGTATTACACCCAGTTATTTTTAAAAAGAGCTGAGTTCTTCTTGAATCCTCTACCAGTAGATGAGTGTCCCAGGGGGAATAAAATGGATTCTGCACGATTTAGAGTAGTATCTTTGACACAGAACTGTGTATAGTTCTTTTAGCTTTGACCTCTCTCTCAGCAACTGAGACTAACAGCTCCCAGGCTATTCACAATGCAGTCTTCTCCAACATTTTATTTCTCATTATTACATCTGGCTAATTCCTCTTTTTATTGGTTCTTCCTTGATTTACTTAACCACCACACAGCATCCAAGGCATATCTTTTTTTCACCGTTAAAATGGATTGTTTGTTTTATTATTTGGAGTGGGATATCTGATTCTGCTCATTGTGTTCTGTTACTGCCCTCTGAGAGCTGTAGCCATAAGACTACTCTCCCAGCTCCTTCCTGGACCTTATTTGACCTTCACTGCATTTGGTAGCCCTTTCTCATATCTTGCAGTCTGGATTACAGATATCTTCTGGTTTTAGCTAAGATCAAATTTGCTTCTCCTTCTTTCTCTCATTAATTTCAGAGGAAAGAAGAGAAGAGGTGGTGCTATTTATTTTTTATCCACTTTCAAAATAGAAACCTAAGCAACTCAAAGCTCATCCTCTCAAATACTTTGCTACACTACATGCCCCACAACTATTTTCCTAAATACTCTACCATCTTACATTCATGATCATTAAAATTAGGGCTCCGGGTACTTATACATTTTTTTCTTCTACTTTATATAGTACTAAATGTTATTATGTGGCCAATGAGAAAGAAGTTAAAGTTTGAGGATTTTAGGAAAAATTTCTTTCTAGAAAAGTTCTTATCAGAGTCTTCACATACCCCCTTGATAATGAGAAATTCAGCCTCAAACTCTCAGGTCACTAATGACCACATGATATGCTTGCCATGATAATATATACTTCATGACTCTATTGTATAAGAAGCCCAAGTATATAAGGCACACATTTCCTACCTTTGCCAAGTACATGTTGACAACTCCTCATTGAGGAAGTCACTCCTTTCTTTCAAAGGCTTACCCCTTTTATTTTTTTCCTGCAGCCCAGCACTTCTCAGTACTTTCTTATCTCTGCCCCTTTTCCCATCTACTTCTATCCTAGAAGCTTCCATCTATGTTGAGGTGGCTTTTTAATGTTTCCTCCTGTTCCACCTACCAAAAATCCCTGTTCCCATATCCTGTGGCCTTTAAATCTACACTGCCATTTCTATTTTACTCTTTACAAATAAACAATTGAAAAGGTAGGCAACCTAGTGGTATCTACCGTTATCTCCATTTTAGTGATAAGGGAACTGAAGCAGGACAAAGTGACATCACCTTGACTTAACTCCATATCAGGAATCTGGTCCAAGATGGCGGAGGAGCAGGAGGCTTAAATTTTGTCTGGTCCCAGGAATGCAACTAGATAGCTATCAGACCATTCTGAACACCTACAAACTCAACTGGAGAATGAAGAAAAGAATAGCAGCAACTAAGAACAGAATAGCCACCACTTTCTGCAAGGAACCCAGTTTAAAACAGGAGTTGAGCTCCAGCTCGGCGTTCCAAGATGGCGGAGGAGCAGGAGACCTAAAGTTCATCTGGTCCCAGGAATTCAGCGAGAGAGCTACCAAACCATTCCGAATACCTATGAATGCAACTGGAGAATGAAGAAAAGAGTAGCAGAAACTCTATGAACAGAAAGGCAACCACTTTCTGCAAGGAGGAGAAAAGATGGAGGAGGAGTAGGCGACCCTTTCTCAGCTGGTCCGAGTCGAGCTGGATATCTACCAGACCATTCTGAACACCCACAGAATCAGCCTGAGACGCAGGAAGATACATCTGGATCTCTACAAATGAACATCTCCAGCGCTGAGTATCGAGGTACGAAGCGGGGAGCCGTGAAACCGCGCACAGATATCGGAAGCTANGAGATAATGGGAAGGTGGAGGGAGCCTCTGCGCTCAGGCGCCAGGAAGCAATAGCCCCTTGTGCTGGGGAGCAGGCTGGACTCTCAGACCAGCAGCTGCAAGAGAGCGGACTGAGACAGTGAGCGTGGGAATGCCCGTGTCCAAACTGAAAACAGGAGCTTCCGACTGCACACTCGAACTAGAGTGAAACCGAGAGCTCAGGAGTGCAAGCGCGACCAGACTGAAAACTGGCGCTCCAGAGCACAGGTGAACCATACTGAAACAGGGAGCTCGGGAGC